>NC_047106.1:94049205-94352539 GCF_902500255.1 Thalassophryne amazonica | reverse complement strand
CTGTGGTGTATTTTGTCTTAATCAGAGATTGCTGCATTTAAACCTTGAATGCACAGTGTGTGATTGCCAGAGACTCGACCTTGTGAGCAGACGTGTGAGATCGACGTCAGGAGAACAATCTCACCATCACGGACGCAGAGACCGCTCCAGGTTTGACGCCACAGTCTGTGAAGGAGGATTGGGTGAGGTCTCACGCTCTTCAGCACACTTCCTGAGGTAATTTGGTTTTGGTGACTTTTATGAAGTAATGACAGTGGATTTGGTGTCCCTCACACCTTGAGTTATTGAGCTGTCACGTTATGCTAATTGTCTAATCAGCTTCGGCTGCAGTGGAGATTTGAACTGAGTTGTTCCGTGCCTGCAGGGTGAGAAGCTGATGTATAGATTTAAGCCAGGAAGTGTTTGCTGATTGCGTGCACCTTTGAGTTGTGTCTCTCTGTGTGGAGTTGGACTCACCACCATGTTTTCTTTCTTCACAGACTCGGTTTGTCGCGGCCACCTGGGGGGTGTCGGCGGGGTCCCTGGGTCCCCCTGCTCCGACCGCGTCCGAAACATAACAGATATTGTGCAAATGCAAAAAAAGCAGTCCTACATATTTGCTTAATATGCGTGTTGAAGGACATATCAAAATACTTTCTAATAGATTGTGTGGCATTGTGACTGTGTTGTTTAAGGGCCCCTTCACACATACTGCGAAGTTTGGATGAAATGCACTTGAAATGCGCATTACACAGGAATCGTGTGCAAACTGTGTGAAACTGTCCCTGGCTCTAAGGTCTCATACACCTGTTGCTACAACTATTTATGCACACCAGCAGCTGAAAGACAAAGTGTGCGCTGTGCGAACCCATCGCACCCTCTTGCGGCAAGTGTTGGCCAAATTCCAGGTGACAAGCACGAACATCTAACACTGCTGGCATGGCACTTAGAAAATGTGTGGCCAGTTGCACTCTTCAATTTCAATTTTCAATTTATTTTCATTTGTATAACGCCAAATCACAACAGAGACTCTTCACACAACAGCAGAATGCAGACGACCACTGTCATACTGACAGAAAAATTTGTCTAAGTTCCCCATGAGGGTGGCGTTGGTGTTTGTGCTGAGACCTGACAGGAGGTGTGGCTATGACAGAAGCAGCTGTGGTGATCTGTCATTCTGGACATTCCAGCTACACAGCACCTACTGTGATTGGACAGATATGGACTACCAACTGTCCACTGTGAGGAGAGTGTGTCTGATTGCTGTATTTATGTGGACATAAATAAAAACATATATCGATCGGCGTGGCAACAAGATGCAGCCAGTGAGCGCGTGCATTGAGCAGACACTGACAGCCTGCCTGGTCGAAACGGACCGTTAGATCAGAATACGCAGTGGGCGATCTGACCGCCACATCACCCATGTGAGCTCTGTCACAAGACACGTGTGTCAGGCAGGACATGCGCGCGGTCGACTGGATGTACCGGACCAGTAGTTGTGGACATCAGAGCACATTCATGTCATTTCATGACTGTATGTTTGACCATGGATCATCACCAGAGGAACAAACAGATCATATTTGTATTGCTCGCTTGATAAATGTGGTGTTTTTATATGGTGTGGGATTTTATTTATTTATTTATTTTTTATAATACTTACATGTCCTTCCTGATATGAAGCAGCTTCCCGCAGCTTTCAAAGAACAGCTCTGTAGCTCAGTTGCTCAGTAAAGTTGCTGACTGGTAATCAGAGCTTTTGAAAGATGCAAGTTCATGTTTTTTTTTTTTTCTTTTTTAATTATTCCACATAAGCGGCACAATGTGGTCCCACAGGTACAAGCTGTTTTTTATTTTTTATTTATTCCACATAAGCGGGACCATGTGCTGCACCTGGCCCTGTTCCTGCTCGAAAGATATTGGCGCATGCATGAACTCTCAGACTGGGTGATGAACAAATATGAACAAAAGTTTAGGTGAATGATGGACTGGTGTCCTGTCCTGGGTGTACCCCGCCTCACGCTCTATGACTGCTGGGATAGGCTCCAGCTTCCCGCAACCCTTAATTGGACTAAGTGGTTGAAGATGAGTGTGTGTGTATGTGTTTTAGGTGAATTGCAGAATTAAAAGAAAGAATTATCTGGTCCTGCTCTAAGAAGCAGCTTTGAAAGCTACATGCAGCTGGTGAGCTGTACTTAAGGGTTAAACTTACAAGCTCCAAAACATGGGTTGTGCCAATATAGTTTGAGTAGTCTTTATTTGAATTTAATTTAACCTTTATTTAACCAGGTTAGTCCCATTGACATTAAGATCTCTTTTGCAAGGGAGACCTGGACAATGATCAAGTTTCCAATCCACCTAACCTGCATGTCTTTAAATGTGGGAGGAAACCGGAGCACCCGGAGGAAACCCACACAAACATGGGGAGAACATGCAAACTCCACATGGAAAGGCCGCAGGTGGGAATCAAACCCATGACCTTCGTGCTGTGAGGCAACAGTGTATTGTTAAAGAGTTCTGCTTGTCCTTCTTTGCTATCATTATGAATTATTTTCTTGAGAAGGGGTACAACAATTACTTGTAAAAATATGGAATGACAAAGTGTCAACTTGCTCCACTGGATCATACGTGAGACCCAAGTGCAAGTTATCATCCTGAAGTATGGTAACTGCTTGTGCAGCTACAAATTGTCAGGGATTGACGGCTGGGTAGGTTGTCTGTGTTGTTTTTGGTCAGTTTTGTTATTTTCCTTTTGTTCATGTATGCCTTGCTTTGTATTCCTTTTCTGGTTGGGGTGTGTCTGTTGCTGTCTCGCTCTCTGTCTCTGGCCATGCCCGGTTTCTGGTTCCTTCCTTGCACACCTGTCCTGGGTTTGATGATTGGCTTCGAGGGGTATTTATGCTCACTGTCTGTGTTTGTTCCTCGCCAGATTGATGCGCCCTGTGCCTTCTCTCCAGCTCTTGATCTTGTGTTTTTGTATTGCCAGCTTCACCGTGTCTTCAACCTCCTGCCTGCCTTACCCGACCACGACTAGCCTTATGATCCTGGTACTGCTGCTGAGCTTTTTGGACTGTCTTTTTGTGTACCGACCCATGCTTTCCACATTAAACTCGATTTACGACAAGAGCTGCTTGAGTGAGCCTCGCATTTGTGTCCTCCTACTCTCGCCTGTCAGGTCAATCTGGCCAGCAATGGACACAGCGGGCTCCGATCCATTTCAGTTGGCGGTACACCATCACAGCCAGCAGATCGCTCAGCAAGAAGATAAACTCTCTGCGCTCAGCGCTGGGTTTAGCGAGCTCGTTATACACCAGAGTGAGTTCATGTCGTTTGTGGGCGAACAGATTGCTTGGATCAACAGGCTACATCAGATGCGGCCACCAGCAGTCCTACCACCCCACCGGGGCCGCCAGCTGTCTCGCCGGCAACCATGTCCACCCCGATCGTGTGCAACCAGCTATCCCACCCAGAACACTTTTCAGGCGAATCAGGGGACGTCAAGCCATTTATTACACAGTGCGAATTACATTTCGAGCTGATGTCCCCCATGTTACCCACGGACAGAGCGAAGATCGCTTATATATTAACTCACCTGACCAGACGAGCAGCTGCCTGGACCACAGCCGAATGGGAGCGCCAGTCACTGTCCTGTGCTTCCCTCCCGGAGTTCACCACGGCTCTGGAACAAGTATTAAAACATACTGCTCCGGGACGGGAAGTGGCAAGAGCCTTATTGAAGCTGAAGCAGGGGGGCCGCCGGGTTACGGACTACGCCATCGACTTCCGTATCCTGGCAGCGAAGAGTGAGTGGAATCCAGCCGCCTTGCTTGATGTGTTTTCCAGGGTCTGTCAGCGGAGATTCAGGACCAGCTGATCGCCAGCGAACTGCCGGAGGACCTGGATGGGATGATCGCGCTCGTCATCTGCACCGATCGTCGGCTGCAGGACCGTCCGTGCCGTGGGACCCACACCGATCACCGGCACAACGTGCCTTCCAGTCGCTCCGCCTCCTTCACCCCCTCCTGGCCTGATCCACCTCAGCACAACCCCGACGAGCCGATGCAGCTAGGGCGCATGCGCCTGACAGCAGCAGAATGACAGCGCTGCCGTGTGGACAACCTATGTTTCTACTGTGGACAATCAGGACACTTACTCGCTGATTGTCAAGCCAGGGGTGCCACCGTGCGGTCTAGAACAGAGTTGCGGGTGAGTCTAAATTCCATTTCCTCAGTCTCAACACAGAACATAATTCCTGCTAAATTAATGTCTGATCATGCTTCTATTGATGTCTTGGCATTTGTTGATTCTGGTTTGGATGCCAATCTGATTCTGTCTTCTCTCGCCAGGGACCTACGCCTTAAACTGCATAAGATTTCACACCCGCTGGTGGTACGTGCTGTTGATGGCCACGTACTGGGCCAAAGCACTCACCGCACTCAAACAGTTAAATTACAAACGTCCCCATCTCACACTGAATCACTTTACATGTTATGGAAAGAATGACTCACTCGCTCATACTGGGGCACCCCTGGCTCCAAAGGCATGGGCCTAATTTTGATTGGGTGAAGGGGGAAATAATTTCTTGGAGTCTGGCATGTAATAACCATTGTTTGCAATATCAAGTACGCTCCCAACAGTGTTTCAAACCAGATCTCGCCGGAATTCCCGAATGCTATCATGATCTAGCCGCAGTGTTTAGTAAAGCGAAAGCCAAATCTTTACCGCCTCATCGAAGTTACGATTGCGCTATTGAGCTTCTTCCCGGTGGGAGTCCGCCCCGGGAAAGACTCTTCTCCTTGTCTGAACCGTAACGTCATGCCATGAATGCATACATTCAGGAGCCCGTAGCGGCCGGCCTAATAAGACTGTCATCCTCTCCTGCAAGGGCAGGCTTCTTCTTTGTAGAGAAAAAAGATAAGACCATCCGTCCCTGCATCGATTACCGCGGTCTCAACAATATCACTGTCAAGAACCGTTATCCCTTGCCCCTTATTTCGTCAGCTTTTGAACTACTAGATAGAGCTGCCATATTTACCAAACTCGATCTACGTAATGCCTATCACTTGGTCTGTATTAAGGAGGGGGACGAGTGGAAGACAGCTTTTAACACACCAACGGGACATTATGAGTACCTTGTAATGCCGTTTGGACTCACAAACGCACCTGCAGTATTCCAAAACCTAGTTAACGATGTGCTGAGGGAATATTTAAACAAATATGTCTTCGTTTATCTGGATGATATACTCATATTTTCTCCAGATCTGGCAACCCACACCCAACACGTTCGCACCGTCTTGCAAACACTGCTTCTAAACAATCTTTATGTAAAAGCTGAAAAGTGTGAGTTTCATAAACCCACGGTGTCTTTTTTGGGGTTCCGGATCTCAAAAGGGGAAATCAGGATGGACCCTGAAAAGGTTTCAGCAGTACGAGACTGGGCTACTCCCACTTCCCGTAAAGAATTACAACGGTTTTTGGGGTTTGCTAATTTCTATCGCAAATTCATCCGGAACTTCAGCACAGTCGCAGCCCCACTGCATAACGCCACCTCGTCGCTTAGGTTGTTCGAGTGGATGCCAGAGTGCGACGAGGCATTCAAAACCTTAAAGCATCGCTTTACCGCGGCCCCCATGCTGCACCTCCCTGATCCAGCCCGACAGTTCGTGGTGGAGGTCGATGCCTCTAATGTGGGTGTTGGGGCAATTTTGTCCCAAAGAAGCTCCTCTGACAATAGGCTCCACCCTTGTGCCTTTTTATCCAAGAAGTTATCTCCTGCTGAACGCAATTATGGCATCGGCGACCGCGAGCTGTTAGCTGTAAAGGTGGCCTTGGAGGAATGGCGGCACTGGCTGGAGGGGGCACAATTTCCTTTCGTCGTGTACACCGACCACAAAAACTTAGAGTACCTCAAGACTGCCAAACGTCTCAATTCTCGCCAGGCCCAGTGGGCCATATTCTTTAGCCGTTTCAATTTTACTTTGTCTTATCATCCGGGAAGTAAAAATGGAAAACTTGACGCTCTGTCCCGTCAGGGGGATTCCACAGAGGTATCCACGGACCCGGACACTATCCTGCCCAAGTCGTGTTTCGTTTCTGCCATCACTTGGGACATCGAGTCCAAGATAAAATCTGCATTAGGCGATGCACCGATTCCCACAGGCTGTCCTCAGGACAAGTTTTTTGTTCCGGTTTCCCTTAGGGGTGAAACGATTCAGTGGTGTCATGAAAACCGTATGTACAATCATCCAGGTATCAAGAAAACTCTCTTCGCTGTGCAACAGCGTTTCTGGTGGCCCGGACTCATTAAAGATGTTATGGAGTATGTAAATGCCTGTCATGTATGTGCTATGTTTAAGTCATCCAATCGTCAGCCCGCGGGAGCTCTGTTGCCGTTGCCGGTTCCGACTCGCCCCTGGACACATATCACGTGTTGTATGGCTGGGGGGGCCTGGCTGCTGGTTTGTTTGCCTTTTGTGTTTCCTCCCAGGTGGCATGCATTTGGGACTGAGTGGCTGTGTTGCTGAGGCTGTTAGGACTTCACCCTGATCACCTGCGACTCGTCAGGACTCACAGCTGAGGTGCATCTGGAGGGATTGGAGTATGTTGGCATTTAAGACTGAAGTGCACAGTGTGCATTTGCCAGAGACTCGACCTTGTGACCAGACGGGTGAGATCGTCGTCTTGGGAGCCATCTCATCAGCAGCGGACGCTGAGAATGTCCAGGTTTGATGCACGGTCTGTGAAAGAGGAGAGGGTGAGGTTTCACGCTCGTCAGCACACTTCCTGAGGTACGTTGGATTTTGTGACTAACAGTTATACAGTCAGTAAATGTGGTGTCCCTCACACCTTATTGTATTGAGCTGTATGTTAGTCATGTATCAGCTTCCACTGCGGTGGAGTTTTGTGAACTGGATGTTCCATGCCTGCAGGTTGGAAGCTGATCAGTAATCAAGCCAGGAAGTGTTTGCTGTTTGTACACCTTTAAGTGTTCTGTGTGTAGAGTGTGGACTCACATAATGGTTCCTTCTTTCACAGACTCGGTTGTTGCGGCCACCTGGGGGGTGTCGGCGGGGTCCTTGGGTCCGAAACAGCTTCTGGCTCCGGACCATTAGCGCTGCTGGGAGCGCACCACGCCAGGCCGCACCTTTTATTATTATTATGATCACTGTTATGTATTAAATTCAGTTAGCCTTTGTTCCGTGCTCTGCTTATTTCATACTGGGTCCTTCAAACGCTGGTCGGTTCTCCGAGCTGCGTCCGACACATAACAGTAGTCTCTGGCCAAACATCACGGACCCAGCGGTAGCAGAGACGGTAACGCGCCGGGAAGGCGGCAGCAGACGTTCAGTGGTTATCCGGATCAGTTGCGGGGCTCTCCGCCCGGAAGGTGCGTGTTTGAGAACCCATTACTGGATACTAATTTGTGCTCTCTTGCAGCCGTGTCCTGTGTTTGTGCCTTATCCGTGGGTCGTGGTGGAGTGTGACTGGCGACAGCTTCGCGTCACACTCCGACCGGATAAGAGGTGTAAACGGGAGCTGCAAGAGTGCGTTTGTAATGGGTTCACGCGCACGGCGGAGCTCTGTTAGCACGGGTCGCTGGGCTTCCTGTGCTACAGTTGTAGCCCCGTTTCCCCGGATAAAAGGTAACTACTGCGTCTGTTGTTTCAGCTCCGGCGTTATTTAGTTGAGCACATTTTGGTTGTGTTGCACACAGCTGCGCACGAGGATGCAGCTCGTTTGTTTTTTGTCACCAAAGGGGGTTTTTTCATTTTTTAGCACTCTGGTTCCCCCTTGTGGTGACTGAATCACGGTACCGTCAAGCTCTTGAGTAGGAACAGGTGTGTTCCATGTGGTTGAGCTTGACGGTATAACTCACTGATTTGTTTTGTGTTGGTTCATTTTGTGTGGGTGTTTTTTGAGTGGGTTTTTGTGTGGGCTTTTGTTTTTTTTTGTTGTCCACTGTTTGTCTGGGGGTGTGATCCTGCGGCCTTTGTTACACAAAAAAAAACAAAAAAAAAAAGAAAGACGGGGACCCAAACAACTGTGTGTTGGTCTGTTTTTTTTTCTTTTGTTTCTTTTTGTTTCCCCCCTCCCCGGGGTTAGATGGAACGGTCCCCTGGGGGGTGATGGGGTGGTATTTGGGTTGTTTTTTTTCTTTTTGTTTTTTATGCCCTCTCTTCTCCTCTGACTCCAGCCGGGGGTGCCGTAGTGTCGGCATTGCTGGAGGGGTGCAGTTAGGTTGTACTGGGCGTTTCCCAGGTGGCCTCTGCACCCGGGAGGGGGGGGGGGGGGTTTGGGGTTTTTGTTTTGTTTTTTCCTCCCCCAGTTTCCGCCCTCAGGGTTTGACTGTGGTGTCCTCTGGGGGGGAAAGGGCGTTGGGTCCATCTAGCCGTGGGCGGCCGGGGCTGGGTCCATTGGTCGTGTGGGGAGGCGTCTCCTGGGGTTGACGAGTGGTCCTCTGGGGGGCGCTGGTAGTCCCCGTGGGTGACGGTGGATCCCAGAGGGACCTCGGCCGTGGTTATTACTCCTGGAGCTGGCGGGTGGCCCTCTGGGGGGTGTTGGTCCCTGCGTGTCGTTTGGGGGAGGAGGGGGGGGTCTTTTGGCATTTTTGTTTGTGTGTTTACATGTGGGTTGTTTTTCTTTTCTCCCCTTCCCTGGGGTTTGATGGAACGGTCCTCTGGGGTGGGGGGGGGGGGTGTTTTAGTATTTTTGTTTGTAGGTTTGGGTTGTTTTTCCTTTCTCCCCTTCCCTGGGGTTTGATGGGACGGTCCCCTGGGGAGGGGGGGGGGGATGTTTTGGTTGTTTTGTTTTTGACTAATCACACGTTTGGTTAAAGGCTGACCGCACAGGTGTAGGAACTCCTGGCCACACCTGTGCTAAGACTGTCAGAAACAAAGGCAAAGATGCAGCCAGTTCAACCAGTCTGTTGGAGGACTAACGCGGACGTGGTTTCCAGCCATGGTCCCTGGAGGGGGGTGTTTCTCCTGGGCCAGGTGTGTGTGGTCGCCGGGAGGCTTCCCGTGAGGGTGGGGTACTGTTGTATGGCTGGGGGGGCCTGGCTGCTGGTTTGTTTGCCTTTTGTGTTTCCTCCCAGGTGGCATGCATTTGGGACTGAGTGGCTGTGTTGCTGAGGCTGTTAGGACTTCACCCTGATCACCTGCGACTCGTCAGGACTCACAGCTGAGGTGCATCTGGAGGGATTGGAGTATGTTGGCATTTAAGACTGAAGTGCACAGTGTGCATTTGCCAGAGACTCGACCTTGTGACCAGACGGGTGAGATCGTCGTCTTGGGAGCCATCTCATCAGCAGCGGACGCTGAGAATGTCCAGGTTTGATGCACGGTCTGTGAAAGAGGAGAGGGTGAGGTTTCACGCTCGTCAGCACACTTCCTGAGGTACGTTGGATTTTGTGACTAACAGTTATACAGTCAGTAAATGTGGTGTCCCTCACACCTTATTGTATTGAGCTGTATGTTAGTCATGTATCAGCTTCCACTGCGGTGGAGTTTTGTGAACTGGATGTTCCATGCCTGCAGGTTGGAAGCTGATCAGTAATCAAGCCAGGAAGTGTTTGCTGTTTGTACACCTTTAAGTGTTCTGTGTGTAGAGTGTGGACTCACATAATGGTTCCTTCTTTCACAGACTCGGTTGTTGCGGCCACCTGGGGGGTGTCGGCGGGGTCCTTGGGTCCGAAACAGCTTCTGGCTCCGGACCATTAGCGCTGCTGGGAGCGCACCACGCCAGGCCGCACCTTTTATTATTATTATGATCACTGTTATGTATTAAATTCAGTTAGCCTTTGTTCCGTGCTCTGCTTATTTCATACTGGGTCCTTCAAACGCTGGTCGGTTCTCCGAGCTGCGTCCGACACATAACATCACGATAGATTTTGTGACCGGCTTTCCATCATCGAGGGGGCATACCGTCGTTATAACGGTAGTAGACCGCCTTTCCAAGATGGTTCATTTCATTCCACTGAAGAAATTGCCATCCGCCGAAGAGACTGCTGAGGTTATGTTGACTCAGGTGTTCAGATTACATGGGCTACCACAGGACATAGTTTCTGATCGGGGTCCACAGTTTACGTCACATTTTTGGAGGGAGTTCTGCCTACTCCTCGGGGTGTCTAGTAGTCTCACCTCGGACTATCATCCAAAGGCCAACGGGCAGTCGGAACGGTTGAACCAGGAGCTACAAAAAGGGCTCCGGATTCTCTCATCCCACCATCCCGCAACCTGGTCAGATCAGCTTCCATGGGTCGAGCTTGCTCATAACAGTTTGCCCTCAAGTTCCACTGGCATCTCCCCGTTTCACTTTGTTTTTGGTTATCAACCCACACTATTTCCCACTACCAGTCTCGATTTCACGGTTCCCTCCGCCCTGCGTTTGATTTTTCATTGCCGTCGAACCTGGGACTGGGCCAGTTCAGCCTTGCTGTGTACGTCTTTGGCATACAAGTCCGCCGCCGATTGCAAGCGTTTGGCAGCTCCATTTTACTCCCCAAACCAGAAGGTTTGGCTGTCGACGTGCCACCTGGCCCTTAGGGGAGTTCCGAAGAAATTGGGTCCCAGGTTCGTTGGCCCCTTCCCTATTGCCAAGGTCATTAATCCGGTTTCTGTTCGTCTTCGCCTTCCCCAGTCCATGCGTGTCCAACCCACTTTTCACGTAAGTCAAGTCAAACCCATCCGGTCCAGCACGTTGTGCCCAGTTGCCGTTCCCCCGCCGTCCGCCCGGTGTGTGGATGGTGGCCCTGTTTTTGCTGTGCGTCGCTGGTGGCTTCTTGCCGCCGTGGTCGTGGTTTTCAGTATTTGGTGGACTGGGAGGGTTATGGCCCTGAGCAGCGGTTGTGGGTTCCCTCCCGTTTTGTTTTGGACCCCGGTCTGATCCGTGAGTTCCATGCCACTCATCCCTCTTCCCCTGGGCCGCCGGAGGTCGGCCGTGGCGGGGGGGGGTGTACTGTCAGGGATTGACGGCTGGTTGTCTGTGTTGTTTTTGGTCAGTTTTGTTATTTTCCTTTTGTTCATGTATGCCTTGCTTTGTATTCCTTTTCTGGTTGGGGTGTGTCTGTTGCTGTCTTGCTCTCTGTCTCTGGCCACACCAGGTTTCTGGTTCCTTCCTTGCACACCTGTCCTGGGTTTGATGATTGGCTTCGGGGGGTATTTATGCTCACTGTCTGTGTTTGTTCCTCGCCAGATTGATGTGCCCTGTGCCTTCTCTCCAGCTCTTGATCTTGTGTTTTTGTATTGCCAGCTTCACCGTGTCTTTGACCTCCTGCCTGCCTTACCCAACCACGACTAGCCTTATGATCCTGGTACTGCTGCTGAGCTTTTTGGACTGTCTTTTTGTGTACTGACCCATGCTTTCCACATTAATCCCGATTTACGACAAGAGCTGCTTGAGTGAGCCTCGCATTTGTGTCCTCCTACTCTCGCCTGTCACAAATAGGTTACACTGGCTTCATAATGCTAACCAAACCATCACTATATGAATGTGATACAGTACATAATGTACGCAAGCTACCTAAATAGCCAAAACTAAGGGTCCCTTCACACATAACATGATTTAAGCCGACTAGCACACATAGGAGGCATTGCATGCCATTTGTGAAAAATCGGAGCTGCCTCCAATGCCTCGTGCCATATGAGAGCCCATTCGATCCCTCTCGTGGCAGGTTTTGGCCAAATTCCAGGTGACACACATGAACATCCAACACCGCTCGCTTGGCACTTAGAAAATGTGTGGCCATTCGCACTGTTAGTATGAAAACAGTCAGCAGACGATCACTTTCAAGTTGGATGTGAAATTTATCTAAGTGCTCCCACAAGTGTGGCGTTGCAAAAAGCAACACACATGTGGTGCATGTGTCTTGTACGTGTGCGTGTATGTTGTGCCCACCCGCTCTCCCCCTCAAAACACGTGGTGTATGTGTGGGGGAGCACACTTGCATTAAATACTTATATGTATGTACAGGCATGATCACATGCAGGGCGGACAGCCACATCAGAGCGCACACAGCACAGCGAGCCACCCATGGGTGGTGCCAGGGGGTGCTAGAGCTCCCCCTGGATTTGTCATAGCACTCCCATAGCGCCCTCAAGAAAATAATTCCTCATCTATTATTTTAATTTCATTTTATCCCATTTTTAAGGCCTTGCCTACCCTGAAACTGAACTTCTGCTATACAGTCTTTTTCTTTGTCATTTTCAAAAAATGTTCCATTCAAGAAATATCCCCGTTCTCACAGATCCTGTGAAACCACGTGAAAATGCTGTAGTACATATGTCAGGCCTGTATGTAGTGCTGTATCGCTTCTACAATAAATGGAGAAGAAGACGTGGGGTTAACAACAAAAGCTAAAACTTTAGTAGCCTGCTCACGGATTAAATAAAGTCTTTTAATCTGACCTGTTGCTAGGATTCATCATCACAGATAAAAACTGTTCTCCACATGATACCCTTGTTTTGGAAGATGACGTCTGGAAATGCGTTAATTTGTTATGACGGAAGTTACTGGTTAAGAGTTTTTAAAGGGGTTTTTGAGAGTTTCTAAAGAAGTCCCTCAGTGTTTGTCTGCTCTGGGTGAGTTTCTCAGACTGAGCTGGAGGATGCTGGCACTTTGTCCCACTACCAACAAGAAGAAAAAATAATAATATGCTAAATTAGACTGTTAAGTTACATTGTTAACAACATGTTACACAGGCAGGATAATGACACCATCCTTTCAGGTTTCCACAGTAAGACACTTCTGGCATTTTCAGATTTATGTGATTAGATAAATATTTCACTCATAAAAGAAAATAAACATTCATCAACAGAACTGATTGTTTTACACAAAATGAGTGTAACGTGATGTTCAATGACATCACATTCAACAATGTCATGGTAATAATAACACTAATAAATTTCATTTATAATGCACTTTTCATTAATAAAAATCTCAAAGTGCTACAGAAGGAAAAAGGAAAAATAAAAAAATATATAAAATAAAACCAAGGATAAAAATATAAAATAAACCAAGGATAAATAATAGAATAAAAACAGAAAATCTTAAGATAGAAATAGTCACCAGAATAGAATAAACCCATAATAAAATAGAATAATAAAATAGAATAAAAAGACTAAGATGCAACAGATTCAGATTGCTGAGATCTATGATAGGCCTGTATAAACAGGTATGTTTCAAGGCTTTTTTAAAAAAGTTTCCACACTTTCTGGAGCCCACTGATGGTCAGGGAGGGACTTCCAAATATGAGGGGCAGCTGAACAGAAGGCCCTATCTCCCATGGTGTGAAGCTTGGTGCGAGGGAGAAAGAGAAGATTTGTGTTGTATGAATGGAGGGAACGGAAGGATGTGTGGGGAGTGAGGAGGTCTTTGAGGTATGTGGGGGCATTGCCATGGATGCATTGGTGGGTGATGAGAGCAATCTTAAAATGGATTCTGTAGGTGATGGGAAACCAGTGAAGGTTATGGAGAATAGGTGTAATGTGTTCCTGTTTATGTACTCTCATCAGAATTCTAGCTGCACTGTTTTGAATGTATTGGATCCTTTGAAGGTTTTTTACAGAGATCCCAAAGAGCAGGGAGTTACAGTAGTCAAACCTAGAGGAGACAAAGGCATGGACGAGTTTTTCAGTGTCATACTGCAGTGAGTGTAGTTTCAAGCTGAAATTGCTGAAATGGTTCGGTTTTTGCTGCCATGAGTGGAATTGGAAAGAAGTCTATGTCGCCTAAAGAACTACCTGAGGAACAGCAGTGGGCACAGAAAAACCAGTGACCTGGTGTCACTCCTGGCAATTAACCCCCAGAGAACACGGCCTCTGGTCAGCAACCAAATCATTGATGCTTTTGTGCTTAACCACAACAGGTGCATTGTACATACATAAAAAAAAAACATATATCGCTGTTTCGATGGGCTGCAGCGAGTGAGCGCACGGTGAAATGGTGTAATTTGGTGCATTTTGAGAGCACTTTGGTCAGGTTTCCTTGGTATAAAACACAATGGTATTTGACTCTTATACTGGAACTAAATATGGCTGAAGTCTTGATTTCATTAAAATGTTTTTACTCTCTTGTATGTATTGTCTGTAATGAGTTTGCACAAATGGGGTGATTGTCTGCATTAACTGACTTAAATTCTGCTTTGATTGCTTTCATTCTACATTTTTCAAACTCTAAGTGTATAAAACAAATCAATAATTGCACCCTTTCTGCTTTTACTAAATAATACACTTAAAGACATGATAACTATTGCCAGTGAACAGTCTTTAGGCTCTTGTAAGTCATTTAGTTAAATCATATAACTTGCAAACCCCCCCCCCCAAAAAAAAAACAAACAAAAAACAATAATGTTGCTTCAAAATAATACTGATAAAATAATCATTTTAATATTAATCAAGTCCATGTTTTTTCCACCAAGCAAATTTTTATAAACAGCTGAATTGTTGATTACTGAAATTGATCTGAAATGTTTGTTTCATTGGCACACTGTATACATGTTACAAATGTGCAATTGTCAGCCTGGACGGAGGTGTGACAGAGCAGGACACAATTGCAAACTAACACGAACATATGTAATAAAAAGTTTTAATATGAAAAGGCAGCAGAGATTCGGTACACAGGAGGTCAAGCAGCGAGGTGGAGGTAGCAGACAGTCGAGAGGCTGAGGTGTGGTTCAATAAACAGGCGGCGGTCACAAACATACGGCGTGGTGGTGTATCAGAGACAGAGACAAAAATCAGGGTCAAAACAAGGCAAAGAATGGCAAGTCAAAAAACGTGCAGGCAGCAGAACAAGGCAAAAAATGGGATTGTGGAACAAGGCCGGAACGTGAAAGTAATTCAATGAGCAAGCAGTGAGTGGGCAAACACAACGGACTTAAACAGAACAGGTGTAGTAATTAGGGAAACAAGACGCAGGTGTGGGGAACAGTCTGGAAGCGGGGAGTGGCAAACAGAAAGGACAGGACACACCCACATCAAACCCTGAACACCAGAAAAGTGAGTGCAGAAAGACAAAAGCAAAGTGAACAGGACCCAACTTACCAATGAACCAAACACCACAGTGATCTAAACATGAAGAATTCCTGCACAAAATTAGTTGCCAAACAATGCTGTATTTGCGATGACAGTGCATTTTTATGGGTAACAAAAACATAAGGAGTATATCTGGCACAAGAACTTATGATCTTAAGTCAATACACTCACACTCATCCAGCAGCATCTTCTCATGTCGGCAAATTCAGCGCTGGGTCGGCGAAAGTAGTCCCTCGAGCTATCCTACAGTGCCAAAATAGCAGCGATATCACTTCAACGAAAGCGGCACACTGAGCAGGGTGCATAACTGTGTCAAAATTAACAGTTATCACTTAAAAACGAGTTGTCATAACACAACATCACACGTATGGAAACTTTAATGAATCTGCGGCTCTGTTTTAACACTTAGCAGCTACATTCTATTCAAGCCTGATGGGATGTTTTCCTCAAAGAAATGTCAGAAACGCTCGCAAATATCATGATTTAGTTGCGACATGTACTTTAAAACATAGAAGAATGGAAATAATGCACGCCGCTATCCAGCACCAAAATCTCAAAGAATAAAAGTATGTCTCTGTTCCTGAAGAATTTCACAGTGGCTACATGGCCTGTGGTCACCACCAAGACAAAAAAAAAAGAAAAAAAAAAGCAGAGATTGTCCTCTGGTCATCGAGCTTAATGTAACGCTTGCATTTTGTCATGGTTTGTGAGGGAAAAAATAAAAAAGCTGAAGTTGTTTATGTGAAATTTCCCTGTAAAAATGGGTTTTTACATGGTCAGTTCTCCACCAAGTCTCACACTGAAACATTGCAAGATGACACCACTCAGCAGCGCAGCACCATTGTTTGGGGAGAACCCTGCGGCTTTATGTGACAGAAAAAAAAACAGAACATGGAAACACATTTTTGCGGAAATCCATACACATACGGAGGTTTTGCACCCATAAGAGAGTTCCAGTGACTGCAGGGATAGTGCTGCTCACAACTGATAGACCAGTCCAGTATCCTTTCGGGGGCACATAAGAACAATATGGCAATTATGAGCTTGCACAGTGTCTGGGATGGTATCTTTCGAACTTAGCTAGGTTAGTTTCTCAGTAGCTATGTCCGTTTTCAACTTAGTGGGGGTGCCCTGCATGCCTGTGCACCCCTGGGGACTCCAAAGGGTAGTGCAGGGCTGCTGAAGATAATAGATTAGCTGAGATGAATGTACTGCACTACAAGGTATATTTGAAAGAATTATTTTGTAAAATACATCTGCAATAGGGATTATGACATTGTGGAATGTCTAAAGTTCACTTCACTTCAGTGCCTAGGGTCACTGTCCTGCTGAAGGATTAGCAGTTGCTCCAGTTTGAGGTCAAGAGCGCTCTGTAGCAGGATTTTGTAGAAGAATTTTTAGGTCCATATTTGAACTGTGATGAACTATCAAGTGTCCTGATCCGAACTGTATGTCCTCTGGTTGAACTAGCAGGTGTTCAACCCAAAAAAAGGGCTCTATTAGTCATTTAGTCTGTCAGGGGCTTTCCAAGGCCTTTTAGGTGCTTTCCCGCAGGCCGCGTGCAGGGGCCTCAGGCCAGCTGCACGTGTGGCTGAGGCCACGTGCGGAGGGGGCCTCAGGCCAGCTGCACCTGTGGCTGAAGGTCTTTTAAAAAAATCAGTTGTAAATCCTTCATGTTTTAATGGGAGCGTTTGTCACATTGAAATAATGGCCTAACACCTGCTTAGGGTTCACTAGAGGACGCTTCCAATAGAAAACCATGTCTTGGGAATGAAATAAATAAAAAAGTCGAAGGAGGAGCGATGCCCACGGGTCTCCAATAAATAGATGAGCGCGGTTGTCATATTCAGTCTCTCTAGAGGACTCAGTTTGTCTAAGCTTTGTGTCGAAGGCTTAAATAAACTTAAAAACTCTGTGCATTTTATCTTGCTTAAGGCTGAATTATTCTAAAGTGTTGTGTCCTCTTTCTAGCATATCACTTGCAATTAGTTTGTGTTATCTAAAAGACGACATCCTGAGAAGACCAAAAAGACGAGCTGCGACAGAACTTGGCGAGCCAGCCAGGAGGGTCCAGGGGCATTCCGGCAGCCTGGGGCAGTCCAGCTCATCCCTCCAGACCGTAAATAACAGTGATCACGACTAAAAGGTAAGCAGAAACCTTTTATAATTTCTGCACGATCTGGAGGAGTGAGTCGGGATTTCCGCCCAAGTTGACAGGTGATATTTTTTAATTGCCTCTTACCCAAAAGAACCTGGACTAAGAAAATTGATAAGAGACTAAAAAAAGATAAGATTGAAAATTATCAGGCCTTGTAGATAAAATGCTCAGAAGGTGTGTGTGTTCCCGGGAAAAAGAATGTCTATGTGAGTGAAAGTTCAGGAATGTTCATGAACTCTGGTGCGGAAAGAGTGCGTGGAGAACTAACCTGGATGCTTGGGGAATAATTGGTGTTGAAATTCGTTACTAACGTGCCGGCTGATAGCATGCGCTGTAGGGGTTAATTTAGGGGAGTATACTGACAATAGATACAAGGTAATACAAGGTTATTTAAAGAGTTTAACAGAGACTGAAGTGAAATAAGTGAGAAAAAAGAGTTTAACAAGAGAATACGTGCAGAGAAAGCACAAGATAAGCGCCTGAGGGGGCGCAGTAGAAATACCGTACGTGATAAAGAGATTTAAAGAGAAAAGTGCAAAGAAGCACAGCTGACAGTAAGTAAAGAATAATAAATAAATAGAGAGTTAGTGCAGAATACATGAGAATTAATGAAGCAGAAAATAGTGCAGTAAGGCACCAAATACACGCTTGTGGGGCGTGGGAGAAGAATAAGTAATTAAGTACACAGTAATATGAGTTTTTTATAAGAAAAGAAAAGAGAATATTTCAGTGCAAAGGCACATTAAGCTCACGAGGAGCTCAGTAAGTGAAAAAAAAAAAAGGCAGAAGAAAGTGCAGAAAGGCACAGGATACGCACGCGAGCGCGGTAAGGCGTAGAAGTAAATGAAATATTGTATGCTCAGAAAGGAGCTGGTGGAAAATAATATATTAAGCACAGGATATGCACGCGAGGCGCGGTAAGGCGTAGAAGTAAATGAAATATTGTACGCTCAAGAGGGCTTGAAAAAGTAATATATGAAGTTGCTGACAGCGCCGGAGAAGCTGTCTAACGTGAAGAAGAGATACATGCTTAAACAGAACACATTGGTGTTAAGTGAATAAAAAGGTTGTTTAAAGCCGCGGAGTGAAAGTGGCAGAAGTCTAGATAGAGATATATAGAAAGTTGTTTTTAATAATTTTTGTGTATAAAGCTTTGAAGATTGGTGTGTGGGAGAGTGGAGAGTAATCTGTGTAAAGCTGTGAGAACTTGCAGGCTGGCTGACATACAAGATTAATGTGAAAGAGTACGAGGGGGAGGTATTTAGACCCAACAGGAGGACTTGGGAGGTGCATGACAGGCAGAGAGGAAAGTGTGAAACAGACAGTGAAGAAAAGACAGGAGAAGAGTGCTATGTAAATACAGAGAAGGTAGATATTATTTCAAAGAGAGAAAACTAATAAACAAACATAGCAGAAAAAGACGAGAAGCAGAAAGTTAAAAAAAAAATAAATAAATAAAATAAATTAGAAGGGAAATAGAAAGTCGGGAGCAAAGACATTAGGAGGTGTTAGGGTTGTAAGAGGATTAAATAAATAAAGTTGGTTATAAATCAAAAGAGATAAAGCTTAGATTATAGTGAAAAAGCTGACAGACTGATCAATGCTTGGGACAGTCATTGATGGGAGACTTAAGTGATGATGAAATAATACTCCCAGAACATTACTTGACTGACGGAGACATCGAAACCCAGGGAATCAGGACACATTTTTGGCTGGAAAGGACCTATTTTGACAGGGTAGGAGCAGAACATTGGCAGGACGAACAAGAGATCAATCAGAAATTATGGCAGATTACTAAGGTAATCAATCTGAAGCAAAAGAAGAACAATTCCCTCTAATTAATTGGGAGCTGCTGATAAGACGTCTGTGGCATCAGGGTTTAACCCCGTGGCTGGAGCTGCTTTGTGCTGACCCTAATAAGAACTTAGCATACCATTAAATCATTTAGTAACACTACCAACCGATCCAGGTGAAGAACTGTTTCCTAGGTTGACTCTGACTGTGGTCCCAAGGAAGGTTCGGTGGGAAACAGGTAAATTTTCATATTTAGTTAAAGAAAAAGAAGACGGGCATAGCAGTTGGAAATTTAATCCTTTTAAGGGTTTAAAATACAAAACAGGTGTTACAGCCAGCAAGTTATTGGTCTGGATCAGGACAGCCCCTGAGGGACTACCAGAACACCATAGAAACACCTCACATAGCGTTTGTCAGGGTTACATGGGTAACTCTCAAGGTCAAGGTCGGGAAAGTACCCCGCTAGACTTAGTACTAAGAAAATATCCAGGAAAACGCACTAAGGCCAACCAATGTATGAGAAAGTGGCACAAAAGGTCACATGGGGGCAGGCAATGGCCTTTGGAGGGATCATTTGATCCGGTGATGTGTGAAGCAGTTGCGGTAGAAATACAGAAAAAAGAAATTAAAGATCAGCAGAAGAACGTAAAAAACAACAAAAAACGCACTGAAGAAAAAGAAGTTTTGGCCTTGTTCAAGCAGGAAGCACAGAGGCTACAGCAGAAAAGAGAAAAAATGACAGAGGAAAGATCCAAAGAGACTAAAGCCAGTGCACCGAGCTGGGAAGCAGAGCCACCCCCATATAAACGTCATGATATGGGAAAGACAGCTGGACAATTTGTATTAGGAACTCGTGAAGAGGACCAAGGCATGGATGTGGAGGGCAAATTCACACTGACACTAAAAGCTCGAGAGCCACAAGGAGACAGGTCCTCAGTCTGTCAAATGGATCATACAAGGTCTCCAAGTCCGAAAGTAAGTGGTCGCACACCACGACCAGCAGGGGGGGCCACAAATAACAGTGACACGGAGGCAGACGAGGATAAAGAGAGAGACCTGAAGGCTCTGCCTGCACATCGAGGTCCACTGAAACCGTCCCTCCCACCATAAGTCGCCGACTGGACCTTCACAGGCTATAGAGGCTCCGAAGAGTGGCACAAGAGCTTCTGTGACACACTGGATCTGGCCAGAAGAGATAATGAAGAACTAGCTGAGCAACTTCGGCTAGCGAAGGAAAGAATACAAAGACATAGGGACACCGAGGAAGAAGAATATTACAACAGTCGACGCCCCAATCAAGGGAATCACATTATACAGCCACCCACCCGAAAGATTTCTGGTGAGATCATCATTGAGAGTGCAAAAGAGGCCCGACTCAGGCAAAGACAACGATGTGTAGCCAAAGACATAGCGGCTTTAGAACAGAATATAACCGACTGGATGGACTGCCTGGAACCAGTCAGTCGCACTCGATCTGGAAGACAGTATGGAGCCCCCACAGAAGAAGAGGAGGACGAAGACCTCATATGCCCATTGGTGGTTAGAATGGTCATCATGTGTATACCCCATGGAGCTGGACAGACATGGTGGGGCTGGCCAACAGACTGCCAGACATCACCCAAGGAGCTGGGAGATGGATAACTGCCTTAGAAGAAGGCACTGCAGGGGTAATCTTGTCTTTAGGTGACATAAAAGCCTTGCTAATGCATGTCATGGGAAAACATGACACTGAAGAATTAGCAGGAAAGGTTGGACTAACACAAATGATGGGCACTAATCAACATGATGAAGTCCCCTTTAATCGCTATAGAAACTCCATGTGGGAAGGACTGAGAAGAAAGTACCCTGAGGTCTTGGATCCCTCTAATTGGATGATGAGGAGTGGACACCTGAAGAGTGCCCAAAGAAGTTCCTGCACCGATTCCAGAAGAGATGGGCGGAGGAAACAGGAAATGCATGGAACCATTCTCCAGCAACTGAAATCCTGTTTAAAATAACTGTAAAAAGGCTCTACCAGATGAGGTTCAGAAAGCCCTAGATGGAGTTGTGGGACTATCAAAATGAATTGGGCTTATACTCTGAGCATATTTGTCACCATCTTGAAATCTACAAGAAAGAAAAACAAAAAGAAGAAGATGCAGCAAAATCCCTGACGAAAAAATTGGTGCAGATGCAGTTGGGAGAGCTAACCAAAGTCAAGAAAGAAAAAACAAAGACCCAGGCACCAATGATGACCCCTGTTCCTTCTGAGTCGGCAAGCCTAGGCCCTACGGCAAACACTGCTGCCACCATACAGGCACCTGTGGTAACAGCCACACAGAGCCCCCAAGGAGCAGCAGGGAGCACTGCTGCAGGAGAAGTCTCACCACCAGTGGAGCATCACTATCACTACCATAGCACTGGCACACCCGGAAATGGACCCACCTACAGTCATGGGTGGAGAGGAGAGTCACGGAACTTTCAAGGTCAAAGAGGAGGGTGGCGAAGAGGATCTCGCCAACCTTCATTTGGAAGCAGATTCCAGAACTCAGCTCCCAGGAACAGTCAAGCGGGACCGCCTATGGGACCAACACCCCAATAGGGGATCAACCCTCTAATGAGTGTTGGAGCTGTGGACAACCTGGACATCGAATGAGAAATTGTCCGGCCCGACCTTGGGTTGGACCCTCTGCCTATTGGCAATAGGGAGGCCTAGAGAAGACAGAGGGGGAAACAGTGGCATTGGCTATTTCGATGATACCTAAGGAAGAGCCAACCGTCACTGTTAATATACAAAACAGAGATTTCCCTTTCATGGTGGATACAGGGGCAACATACTCTTGCATAGGGAAAATGGGCGCTCATCTCCCCCTCTCTGGGTCTGTAATTAAGACCATCGGCTTCTCTGGGAAGACTCAAATAATACCGTTACACGCCCACTTCCTGTAACGATTGCAGGAAAAACAATTGAAGCACCCCTGTTATACTCACAAAATACACCTGTGAATTTGCTGGGAAGAGACATTTTATGTAAGCTACAAACCCAGATAGTGTGTACCCATCAAGGACTGCAAATACACTTTCCTGACGAAGCACTCACCAACATTATGGTGCTTATGGACATGGAAAACAAGGTCCGACCTGTGCAACCCATGGTATACTGGCTGAAGTTACAACCAGAAAATTCAAATCTTCAACTGGAATGGGAAAAATGGAAGCCCTGGGCAGAACAACACTATGAAGCAGTATGTACATCTAGTTTACCTTTACATGTCACCCTGATGTTCGATGCCAAACAAGAACAAACTGACTATACATGCTGCTGGGATGCATTGATGAATCAACGGCTGTTTCACATAACCACCACAGAAATTTATTTAGGCCCCCAAGGGGCCGCAGCTTCTGTCAAGCTAACTTCAGCTGAACAACAATGGTATCAAGTGCCGAATGCCATGCCTCATGTGACCCTTTTAGTCTCAGAAAAGTATGAATCCCATGACCTAGGTCCAATGGTAAAGACAGCCTCAGAAGTTGAAGAATGGCAAAACATGGAAAGTCCACAAGTACATCTGTCAAAAGACCAGCAGTTTATACAAATTAATTTAAAAGTAAATGATGAGGCTATAGCTCAAAAAGTGGAGCTCAATCCTAGATCAGAGGGACAGATGGTGTTATCGGCCCAACAAGAGAAATTGTTAGAGCAAAATACCACCAGTGGTGTGGTCCAAAAGCAAAATGGATGTAGGACTAGTAAAAACAGCCTTACCAGTAAAAATAAAAGTAAAACCGGGAGCAAAACTGCCTCACCAAAGGCAGTATCCATTAAAACCTCAGGCTATTGAAGGCATAAAAACCAGTAATTAAGGGACTAATGGCAGCTGGAGTTTAATAAAAACTGCAAGCCCATGCAATACTCCTATCTACCCTATCCCTAAAAACAATACCAAAGAGTATCGGCTGGTACATGATCTGCGTCCTATCAATGCAATTATAGAAATGGATGCACCTATAGTACCTGATCCGCATACTATACTATCAAAGCATCCCTGCTGGAGCAAAAATGGTACACAGTAATCGATCTGTGTTCAGCCTATTTCAGTGTGCCTGTGCACCCAGACTCACAACATTGTTTGCATTCACATTTCTGGGACAACAGCTAACGTATACACGGCTACCTCAGGGACTGAACCTGTCCCCAGCCATCTTTAACAAAGTCCTGGCTGAAGATTTACAACACCTTGACATACCCAGTACATGGTGCAATATATGGATGATCTCCTTATTGCATCAGAGACTCAAGAACAGTGTGAAAAAGATTCATTAATTGTATTGCATGCATTGGCAGATGGAGGTCATAAAGTAAGTAAGGACAAATTGCAGTTCTGCAACAACAAGTAGAATACTTGGGAAGACAGTTGTGTGGGACCACGCGATGTATAGCCCCAAGCCAAGTGGAGGCTATAATCAAGCTCCCAACCCCAAACAGTGGGACAGATGCTTTCATTCCTTGGGATGGCAGGGTACAGTCGGCCGTGGATTGTGATTATGCTATAAAAACTGCACCTTTGCGTGCCATGATTAGAGCAGTGGGCAAACAAGCAATGCAGCTCTCCTCGTCTGGACAGATGAGGCAACGGGAGGCTTTTTGAGGCCCTAAAAACAGACATGCAATCTGCTCCCGCGTTAGGTAACCCAGATTATGGGAAACCTTTCCATTTGTATGTTACTGAAAAAACTGGATATGCTTGTGCTGTACTAATGCAGTAAACAAATGAAGGAAAACAACCATTGGCCTATTATAGTACAAAGCTTGACAAACATTTGAAACAGGATTGCCACCATGCTATCAGGGTCTAGCAGCAGCTGCCTTTGCATTTCAAAAAGCATCATCCATAATCATGGGACATGCAGTAACGTTGTACCGTCGCATCAGTTACATGCCACTGCTAACCAGTCAACGTTTTGTCTTAACACAAGCTAGACGCACTCGGATATGAAGTTGTGTTGTCCGCTCCAGAAATAACAATACCACGTTGTCACACGGTGAATCCCGCCACCAAATTGACCACACCGTTAGATGGTACTCCACATAACTGTGTGGCAGAGACAGAGAAATTTTTGAGAGCCAGAGAACATTTGTATAATCACGCCATAGATGCAGATCTAACCCTGTTCGTGGATGGCTCATGCTTTCGGGATGCCGCGGGATGCATGCGGGTATGGGGATTGTTAAACTAAACACGGATGGCGAGACCTTTGAATTACTGGAGTCCCAAGGAATTGATCAGCCTTGTTCAGCCCAACTGGCAGAAATCAAAGCCTTAACTATGGCTTGCCAGATAGCTAAAGATCAACGTGTTAATATCTACACAGACTCAGCCTACGCTTATGGCGTATGTCATGTACATGCAAACATTTGGAAACAAAGGGGATTCCTGAGAGCAGATGGCACCCCTGTCACTCATGGAGAAGCGATTTCCCAACTGTTACAAGCTCTCCAATTACCGTCTGAGGTAGCCATCATTAAATGTGCAGGTCATCAAAAGAATAATAACATCATAGCTCAAGGTAACAACCTGCAGATGACGCAGCGCGCAAAGGAGCACAAGGAGAAAATATGTTTCCCCTGCTAACCATCCAAGATTGTGCCCCACTGGTTTCACTTGACGCACTGATAGTGGCTCAAAGTAGGGCCAGTGGAGAAGAAAAACGAATGTGGGTTAAACGAGGCGCTATTGAGACACGCAGTCAGGGGCCAGCGGACAAGCTGTGGCGCAGTAGTCATGGACATTTTGTGTTACCCACCAATTTATTACGACATGCAATCATTTGGGCCCACGGACCCGATCATTGTTCGCGAGTCCAAATTATGAACCAACTAAAAGCTGTCTGGTGGTCACCATATATGGCAGCAACAGTGGACCGTTTGTTGAATGAGTGTGAGGTATGTGCACAGTACAATGTCCGGAAATCATTCACAGCCCCTTTAGCCCACATTCCGGTCCCTGATGGGCCATTCAGACATCTTATGATGGATTTCATAGACATGGGAGCTGAAAATCGAGTTAAACGAATGAGATATGTTTTGGTAGTGATATGCAGATTCAGCCGATGGATTGAGGCAGTAGCCTCTGCAAATCAAGACCATAAAACGGTAGCCAAATTCTTGTGCCGAGATGTCTTTCCAAGATTGGCATTCCAGATACTATCTCATCTGACAACGGTAGGGCTTTTGTAGCCAAGGTTACACAAGAAACATTCAAACAATGGGTATCAAACAGAAGTTTGGTGTGTTTATCACCCCCAATCAAATGGGGCGGTGGAACGGGCTAATGGCATTTTAAAGAACAAACTAGCAAAATCATAGCAGACAGCAATGGCAAACTAACCTGGCTGGATGCGTTGCCGCTTGCTTTATTGTCAATGCGCTCACAAACTAACCGACTAACCCATTTGACACCATTTGAAGCTCTTACAGGTCGGCCGATGCCTATTCCATACCTGAGAGGACCCTACGAAGGACCATCGCTGGAGCAGCTACAAGACGAATGGCATAATTATCTGAGACAGTTAACCCAAATACACAAACTATCTTTTTGCAGGTCAAAGGTGCTACAGAAGACAGAGAAGCAGAGATTCCACTCGAAAATCAGAGCATCCAGCCTGGTGATCTGGTTTACGTCAAGGTGTTCAAAAAGAAGTGGGACAGGCCCGCCGAGAGGAGAAGGTCCTTTAAAGTTATTCTTGCCTCACGTACAGCAGTCAAAGTAGACGGTAAGGACACTTGGTTTCATTTAAACCACTGCTGTAGGGTTGGTGGCCCAGCGCCCCTGCGGCCTCGGCAAGCTCGTCTTGGCAGAGCCGCCGGGCCAAGGGGGGAAGCAGGAGAAGCCAGAGACCCTACAGCAGCACCGAGAGACGGCCACGCCTCCCTGCAGCCAGAAGAAGCACCGAGGGAAGGCCACGCCTCCCTGCAGACAGACTCAGGCCAAGGCGCTCACAGAGACTGATTGAACAAAGACGACGCACAGCTTCAGAGAGTAGTGGATCCCTGCCAGATAGAGCAGCGACAGACTCAGATGCAGACTCAGAAACAACTGGAGACGCAGGCCAACAGACAGACAGAAATACAGACCGACAGATAGACAGGCCACAGGAGACATCAGACTCGGACAGCAACTCAGTAGATTTACGACAGAAGAACCACAGGAAGTACAACCCAGACAAGCACAGATACACCACACATCCCTAGTGACAGCTCATCTAGTGACGGCTCACTTAGTCAGCATCTAGTAGCACATCTCAACAGTCATCAGAGCAATGATTAAGGAATTATTCAAGGGATTGACAATACTACTGGTGGTCAGTATGGGAGAAAATAGACATCCAAAACATACAACGGACTGTGCCGTGGCCATGGCCGCAATAGCAGCTAAACAAGGCATTCTAAACACAGGAAAAACATATAATTTGGTATACATTAAATCAAAAGCCTACAAGAACATAGGAATACAGGGAAAGCTGGGGGATTACATATTAGGCGAAGCCATTAGCATCAAATGTGAAGAGGAGGGAACACTCAACATAGAGGTCATTTGTGATAAAAGAGGATGCAGGGAAACCAAGCAAGACGTAACTGTTACAGTACATGAAGCCACAAAATGGGTAAAAATCAAACCAAGGAAAAAGAGGACAATTAGAAGCCTAGAAACAAGCAGTCACTTAGGGAGATGGGATCCCAGTACAGACCTAGCCCGTACACAAGGGTTGAAGACCAATTTATTTTACCAATGGTTGAAATTTTCGGCTAGGCAGATCAGTGAAAAGCCTTGCATAGCCTGTCACCGGAAAGGTGTGATACATCAGGCTAAACCCCTACCTGATATCAACAACTGTTATAGGAGTCCCCAACATAACTCAGACCAAGCAGAATGCTATACACAATGTGTTATGAAAATGGCAGTAGGTGATGAAAAATATGCTGCCGACAGTAAACTTTGTCCAGTGCCCCTAAGTACCGAAGGAACCGTTCCACCTATGATTAAAATAGAGAAAGGGATGATACACCATTCTGTATAGCTAAAGGCTTAGTAGCACAATACATAAGCGATTGGCAGGTAGGGACGACCCAGCCAAAACACCACATACAGTGTATGCAAAAGCAAGCAAGAATACAAACCGGCCAAAACAGCATGGAACATTACCGTCTGTCACACCCTGCCAGCAGCAGGCATACAGTGTGAACAAATAGTACCGGCCCACAGGGGGATCTGTAATTGGACTGAATCTCACCCATGCTTCATGGGTATCTACTCCAAATTTAGCTAAGGGAACGGTACCCTTAGCTGACATCTTTTGGATATGCGGACAAGAAGGAAACTCCTGTCATCGCTGTCCCCTAATGGAAGGGCCTTTGTGCTCCTGTGATGCTCACAGGAGCTATAACAGTAATTGAAATGCCAAATTCAATACAACCCATGCCACAGAAACTTCGTAAGAAAAGAGGAATAATGACGTTTAAAACAGACTACAACATCACAGTAAGAAACGGGATACCAGAAGGGATACCCCGACAGTTAGAAGCCATAGACAGTAGCAGAGTTAAAGCAGATGAAGATGCGGATAAATGGGGATGGGCATTGGCTCTGTTCGGGGTACTCCAAAAATCCGTTCTAGGTTCCAGGAGGTGCAGTGGATTAATTACTTGTGGTATAATCAACAAGGATACCTGAACTGGACATTGGCAGCAGTAGGAGCCTTAACCGAACAACTGCACGCCACCTCGCTAATGACAATGCAAAATAGATTAGCTATTGAGATGATGATGGCTGATGAACAAGGAGTTTGTATTATGATCAAAGCCACGAATGTTGCACAGCTATTCCCATGCGTACAGGGGAAGACCGGAAATTTGACAGAGCTCTTAATCACACTTGAGGAGATGCAACAGGAACTGTTAAGTAACTCCATAGGAGGGAGAAATGAAACTGACGATTCTGGATACATTGTAGGGAATGGAATGAATATTGGCCCACTGTTTTCACTGTTTGGGACTCTAAGGAGAGGGTGGATATCATGGAAAGACTGGTTGTACCAGATAGGTGTAATCTTGGCACTAACAGGGGTGGCGGTCTTGCTGGTAATATGTTGTGGTATTCCCTTGATAAAATTTCTGGTCAATAAATTGCTTTCATCCACAGTAGGACAGCTCCCACTGTTAGCCATCCGAGCCCTAGAAGAAAGCACAAACGAAACAGACAGAGAACCAGAATATATGGAAATGGATGAAATACCAATTATCCTCCCCGACAGCCCCCAGCTCCCTAATATTGTGGCGTACACCCCAGATAGGGAGGACTGGGATGGACCGTGCTGGGTGATATTGTAGACGAGGAAGAAGACATGCACGCACATTTACATTCACACACATGCACCCACAAAAATGAGGATAGGATAGACAATATCTGAAAGAATGACATGGAGCTGTAATAATGAACGTATATGTATATTACTAGGACACAGGAGTATGGCTGAGAGACCAGACTACCCTGATCAGGGACCTATGCCTGATCTGCCTCTATCAAGTCTGATTGGACTCTCAGAACTGTTTGGAGAAGAGGATATACAGGAGGGATGGTCGAGACATGATTGGTCGCCACAGCCGCCATCCATCCAGCAGCTAAACCAGTTGGCAACAGAAGGATCTTCATCGTTCCAGCACCTGGCGATGACGGCTTCACAGAATCTGCCTGCCAGCAAGAGTCGGCCCGAGGACTCCACCATCACTGAAAGACCCTTTGGACTCAGGAACAGCCATGGAGACAGTCACATGTGCCAGTGGCAACGATACCCTCCAGGGGAGGCAGCCAAGGTCGGCCATATGCAGCAACCGCCCGAGTGCATCCTAGACCCAATTCACTGCTAGGACCTGTCCCCAGCTTTCCACCCCCAAGGCAGGAGAGATATTCTGATCAGCCCAGTACCTCTGGAGGAGGATCAGCAGGGGTAGACCTTAGCCGAACTCACCCACCAGGACAGAGGGGAGCTTTGTACAGGCTGCTAAATGCCCAGAGTGTCCCACCCACTTGCCTGTGCGACATCAACAATACTCCCCCCACACACGAAATGCCTTCCCCCTTGTACTTCCTGTCCCCTGGACTGCACAACTTTAATCTGGTCATGGTCACCCCACAGGACATGGCAATCTTGGTTCGAGAGCTTCGTCTTCCACAAGAGTCTGTTCCAAAAAACTTGGAGCAGCTCCTGCCCCTCACAAATCACATTCCCCATGAGCTATTTGAGGAAATCATGCCACAACTAAGTCAGACAGCTGCATACCTGTTCAGGATACACCGTGACAATGCCAACATCTCTTGTGCTCAGGAGGGCCTCCATACTCAACTGTGTGGTCTTCAGTCTAGTATGGACATGCTAGCCTGCATGATGGAGCATATGGAAAGGGAACAGCTAGGGCTGGGCCACCACCACCTGACTGTGGGCAAGAATTCCTTGGGGGCCCTGTACAACCTGGCCAAGCAGCACAAGGAGCTGGAAAGATCCATCAGAGAACTGCCACGACTGTCTGAAGCCAGAATTCCTGATCCTCCCCCCACTACCCCTGAAAGGCCAACCTCCCCATGTTCCCCAACTTCTCCAAAACTTCAGATGCTGAGTAAATGCTGAGGAGCGCGGACTGCGTAATGGCCAATGAACACGGACTATGATCTTGGTTCTTGAGTTTGAATTGCGGACTGGTTTCAGAAATCTGAGTGTAACTAAAAACAAAGAAGGATATATGTTAGTAACGAAAGTTGGTAAATGTCTGTCCTTACCATCATCTGCGTAACACAGATAAAGCTAAATGCATACACATAGATATCACATTGCCAAAGTTATAAAAAGGGGACCCTTACACGGCGTGTTTGTAGATTTAGTAGTAAAAATGCACCATAGGGACCCCTTTTTTCTTCAATTATAGCATGCCTCAAGAGACATGCATCGCCTAAATTTGGCGTCTGGCCAAAAAGGGCATTAGAAAACAAGCTGAAAAAGAAGAAAAACAAAGTGGAGAATGTTGAGAAATGGCCTATAATGAAAACCATTATATGATTGACTAAGGCAAATGACTTAAGGACGGACATGAAGGGAAACCATTTATTGTGTTTAACATTTAACTAGACATAGCTGCGCTAACCTTAGAATAGTTTCTTGATGGTTGACTAAATAGTGGTAACGTAGGGTTATTTGATGCATTTAAATAATAAATGTGTGACGCTTTAACAAAATAATATGTAGAACCAAGTATAATGGGTTTGGAGCCTCTGGTTGAGTGAGTCAATAGATGCCAGAAGAGATTGGTTGCACTGATGTCAATGTAAAGCCTTTACTTTGCCATGATTAAGAGGTTGATGTAACTTGTTTATGTGGCCATTTTAAGTGCCTTGAATTACACCAAAACTCCAATGTTTGAATGTCACCTTGTGTTGATATAATCCAGCTAATTGCTCACCTTGTACCTTAGTATGTAGGTCACCTGCACTGCAATATATTTACAGTGTGAAGTATCACTGATATTCATATCCGCACCAGAGTTATCAGTAAGTCGAGTAGTGATGTGTTTTCTTTTTTATTATTGCAATGCACAAATGAGATGTCATGTCAGTAAACAACCCAAAGTATAGTTGATGTAATGGGACTCTTTCGAGTCCCAGAGGAGGGACTGTAGAAGAATTTTTAGGTCCATATTTGAACTGTGATGAACTATCAAGTGTCCTGATCCGAACTGTATGTCCTCTGGTTGAACTAGCAGGTGTTCAACCCAAAAAAGGGCTCTCTTAGTCATTTAGTCTGTCAGGGGCTTTCCAAGGCCTTTTAGGTGCTTTCCCGCAGGCCGCGTGCAGGGGCCTCAGGCCAGCTGCACGTGTGGCTGAGGCCACGTGCGGAGGGGGCCTCAGGCCAGCTGCACCTGTGGCTGAAGGTCTTTAAAAAATCAGTTGTAAATCCTTCATGTTTTAATGGGAGCGTTTGTCACATTGAAATAATGGCCTAACACCTGCTTAGGGTTCACTAGAGGACGCTTCCAATAGAAAACCATGTCTTGGGAATGAAATAAATAAAAAAGTCGAAGGAGGAGCGATGCCCGCGGGTCTCCAATAAATAGATGAGCGCGGTTGTCATATTCAGTCTCTCTAGAGGACTCAGTTTGTCTAAGCTTTGTGTCGAAGGCTTAAATAAACTTAAAACTCTGTGCATTTTTATCTTGCTTAAGGCTGATTATTCTAAAGTGTTGTGTCCTCTTTCTAGCATATCACTTGCAATTAGTTTGTGTTATCTAAAAGACGACATCCTGAGAAGACCAAAAAGACGAGCCGCGACAATTTCATCCAGGATGTTTCTGTACATTGCTGCATTCATCTTTCCCTCAATCCTGACTAATCTCCCTGCCACTGAAAAACATCCCCACAGCATGATGCTGCCACCACCATGCTTCACTGTAGGGATGGTGCTTGGTTTCCTCTAAACATGACGCCTGGCATTCACGCCAAAGTGTTCAATATTTATCTCATCAGACCAGAGACTTTTGTTTCTCATGGTCTGAGAGTCCTTCAGGTGCCATTGGCAAATTTCCAGGTGGGCTGCCATGTACACAGTATAAACAAACACTGTAACACTGACAGAGTTAAATAGCACTGCCAGTGTACATATGGTCCTACTCTGGCCACAGTTTGACCATATGTTCCTGTCAGTGGTTAATTTAACACTGGTGATTAAGGAGTGGCTTCCATCTGGTCCACTCTACCATAAAGGCCTAATTGGTGGATTTGCTGCAGATATGGTGTCCTTCTGGAAAGTTCTCCACTCTCCTTAGATGAATGCTGAAGCTCGGATAGAGTGACCATAAGGTTTTTGGTCACCTCCTTGACTAAAGTCTTTCTCCCCCTGATTGCTCATTTTAGATGGTGTGGCCAGCTGTACGAAGAGTCTGGTGGATCAAACATCTTCCATTTACTGATGATGGAGGCCACTGTGCTCATTGGGACCTTCGTCGCAAGCAGAAATGTTTCTGTACCATTCCCCAGAGTTGTGCTTCGAGAAATCCTGTCTGAAGATCTACAGGACAATTCCTTTGACTCATGCTTGGTTTTTTGCTTGACATTCAATGTCAACTGTGAGACCTTGTATGTAGACAGGTGTTGTGCCTTTACAAATCATGTCCAACCAACTGCATTTACCCCAGGTGGACTCTAATTAAGCTGTAAATCATCTCAAGGATGATTACGGGAAAGGGATGAACCTGAGCTTCAATTTTAAGCTTCATGGCAAAGGCTATGAATACTTCTGTCATGTGATTTCTTTTTCTTTCTTGAATTAATTTGCAAAACTCTCCAAAACCTTTTATCACATTGTCATTATGGGTATTGGGGTCTACAAGTTTTGAGGAAAAAAAAAATTTCATCCATTTTGGAATAAGCACTGTGAATACTTTTCAGATGCACGCTATAATAATAATTTTTCTAATAATTTTATTTGTTTTTTTGGAATGGGTGATGTGGTTTTCTGTCCACAAAAAAATGAATTTCATCCATTTTGGAATAAAATAACAAAATGTGGAAGAAATTAAGCATCGTGAATACTTTTCAGATGCACTGTATTTAAAAAAATCATTTTTATTTGGTTTTTTGGAATGGGTGATGTGGTTTTTGTCTGTTTCAACATTAATTTCCAAGTTGAAAACATAATATTTTTGCCAGAAATGATTCAGAGCAACAATTTGTTCTATAAGATGACACCTAACTGAGGGAAATGGATTTGTACAAGTCCAGTCATGCTTCATGAACTCGAAGCTTACAGGTCTGTGGAGTCATGAAACCATTTTGTGTCTGGGTGAGTGAAAGATGTGAACCACATCACTACCAATGACGAGAGCCAGCTAACTGCTTTTGTGAGCACTGGAAATATGATGAAGTCAGCTGTGAAATGATCACAGCAGGGTTTTGTCTGTTCCTTCAGCTCCTCGTTTTTCCAAGTGAAACAGCGCAGACATTGTTGTCCTGACTATTACTCAGGTTTCTGGTTATGGTTGGTAATAACTCCAAAAACTGCATGGAGAGACTCATTTTTTTTCTCTCTCTCTCGACTGATTTCAGCAAATTTCAATCATGACTTTGTTCCGATCCACTGCAGGCACTTCTCTCAGCTTCTCTGAACTCACCATGTCATTAACACCTGCATCACATCAGTAATCAGCCTGTCTTCATATCAACTTGTAGATGGATTGTTGGGGGCTGAAAATGAACTCCAGGTTTTTGCATCTGAATCTACTTTTTCATTTTCCTCACAGGTTTTGCTCTGGACTGCGTGCTGTTTTCTGTTTGAATTCATGGTTTTTCAGGTTCACTGTGTTTTTGCTTTCTTGTCTCCTGTATCATGTTTAGATAAACAAGTTATGTCTTTTGAGACCATGTGTCCCTCTGTTTTTGTAGTTTGTCTTATACCCCATCACGCACCTGACGTAAAACTTTAGTTTCCAACTGATGCAGTTGTTAGGTCAAGTCCATTGCTGAGTGTTGTAAGTGTGCTCATGCTCATGTTTGCCCACTGGTGTGTTGGTCTTAAAATTAGGTGTAGTCAGGGGAAATGGTTGTGAAACATCAGAACATGATTACACTATAGACAAATAAATCCCTTGTTTAAACTCTAGCACAGAGTTTTACCTGCTATTTAAATGGTGCAATATTTAGGGCCACTTCACACATAGTGTGAATTTGGTCAAAGTGCGCATGAAGCGTGAATGGTATGTAAAACATGTAAATTCGTCGCTGCCTCGAATGCCTCGTACACCTGTTGCTACAATTATTTGTGCACACCAGCAGCTGAAAGACAGTGTGCACTGTGTGAGTCCACTGAACCTCTTGCGGCAGGTGTCGGCCAAATTCCAGCTGACACATACGAACATCTAACCACCATTCATTTGGCACTTACAAAATGTGTGGCCATTCGTACTATCATCACAAAAACAGTCAGCAGACAATCACTGTGGGCTTGATGTGAAATCTGTCTAAGTGCCCCACGACTGTGGAGTTGCCGATTGCACGTGATGCGCCACAGTGTTGGCTACACCCACATGTGCATGTGTCGTGCACTCCCCCCCGCAGTTGAGGTGCCTTTAATCTGATCACAGAGTGACACCTTGGTCTGTGCACACTGAATGCATGGGGGAGTGGCAGCTGTTGATAACTCTGTTCTGGACATCAGAGCTGCAGAACACGCACCGTGTTTTGACAGACACGGGCATGTGTATGCTTGCTGTCCTCACATCGAAATACATAAAAAACTCATATCGCCTTTGCGACAGGCTGGAGAGCGTGCACATTGACAGGCTGTTCCAGCTGTTCCGCCAGTTCATGTGGACATGCAGCAGGCGATCTGAAAGTCACGTCTGTCTGACAAGACAGCGAGCGGCACACCACCATATGACAGGCCAACAGTACGACAAATACACCACTTTCAGTCGCCTATCAGCAGAAATATGATGTACCAAACACCGTTTGTTCAGTTACCACAGCGCTTTTTTTTTTTAATCAAATCAAATCAATTTTATTTATATAGCGTCAAATCACAACAAACAGTTGCCCCAAGGCGCTTTATATTGTAAGGCAAAGCCATACAATAATTACGGAAAAAACCCCAACGGTCAAAACGACCCCCTGTGAGCAAGCACTTGGCGACAGTGGGAAGGAAAACTCCCTTTTTAACAGGAAGAAACCTCCAGCAGAACCAGGCTCAGGGAGGGGCAGTCTTCTGCTGGGACTGATTGGGGCTGAGGGAGAGAACCAGGAGGGGAGCAGAGATCAATCACTAATGATTAAATGCAGAGTGGTGCATACAGAGCAAAAAGAGAAAGAAACACTCAGTGCATCATGGGAACCCCCCAGCAGTCTAAGTCTATAGCAGCATAACTAAGGGATGGTTCAGGGTCACCCGATCCAGCCCTAAGTATAAGCTTTAGCAAAAAGGAAAGTTTTAAGCCTAATCTTAAAAGTAATCTTTTAGAAAATACATTTATCTGCTTGTTGATTTTAACCATTTCACACTCCTGTTATGAGACAGTGATTGTGGTGCAGTGGTAAAGTTTCCATCTGGTAATCAGAGCATGTGGGTTCAAATCCTATGAGTGGCATTTTGTTTAATTATTTAACCAGGGTTATTTAACTGCGGGGTTCTGTATTGCGTCGCCTTTTATATATTATTTATATCAACCCAGTAATATTCACTAATTATACAGTTCATTTTTATTTTATTTTCCTCCACATCAGCAGCGCGATGTGGTGCAGTTCGTCCCACAGTGCGAGCAGCTGCAAACAGCTTGCACTGTGTTCCTGCTTGAAAGACACCATTGCATGCACGAACCATTGCACTGGGATCGTGCATGCCTGCTCATCGGCGTGATGTTATGTGGTGCGCTAATTCGAACTGTTTCCCCGTAATTCGACCAAATTCACACTGTGTTGAAGGGGCCCTTAGAGATGGTTTCCTGTAAATAAATGCACACACATTCTGCTTGTACTCACAGTGATGCACTCTAGCATATCAAAATGGCAGAAACAGAATTGAGAAAAAACAAACATAATAAAAGTCAACATTAATGAAAAAATATAAAACTTATTTCACCTCAGAAGGTTTTGGTGGCTGCTCTGCATTCATGCATTTGATTCCTTGTGTGCAGAACCCTTTCCTCAACAGAAACATCTCACTTGCATCTTCCATTTAAATTACAATGGGCCATCTTCCAGCATACCTGGATTTTACATTAAAGCTGTGCCGCCTCTGGGCTTTTTAAGATGAAGTCATAAAAAGAATCTTCTTTGGCACCACTGTGATTTTATTCCGTAGCATTTAAATAAGGGATTCATAATATGATATTGCCAATATGATCAAATTTTGCGCTAGCTATAAAAATTAATAATTTCTGCCCCTAAAGGGAAGAATTTCAAGCATCAGATGGCTATGACCTATATTTGGTAGTAATGTTAGATTATGTGGTGGCTTCCAATGACTACATGAGGGATGCTGGGAATCACGTTGCAACAGCCATTCTGAGGAAAAGAAAGGCAGTGTGATGTCAGCTGGCTGCTCACTTTAATTCAGGTAACAAAATTCCATAGTTAACTCTTAAATAATGCATTTAGTTGTCATTTATTAATAGTGTTCATTAGGGCTTTAACATTTAACAAATATTTTGTAATGATTAGTCTGTCAATCATTTTTAGATTAATTGATTAATTCGATTATTCTCATTGATTATTTTCTGATTAGTCAGTTATACTTGTCTATTTGTCAAATATTTTGTCATAATAAGTAGCTGTTTTACAGGTTTTTAAAAATCCCGACATATAAAGGATGTAAAAAATGAAAAGATAGCCCATATATATATATATATATATATATATATATATATATATATATATATATATATATATATATATGGGCTATCTTTTTCATTTTCATTCATTTTCATTCACCTTTGTCTGTTCCCTGCGCTCCCTGGGAATATTATATTACCTTTATGTGTTACCACTAGTCTTTTTTTTTTTTTTTTGCCAGCTTGCACTCGGCCGAGACGGACGCATTTTTCTCTTCTCCCTCTCCTTATCTTTCCTGCTTCTGTGGCGTGTGTCTGTGAGGCTGCAGCTTTGCTCTTCTGGAAAATGACAAAAATGGATCTGTTAAAGTGGTCTCTGAACCCAATTGACACTATTTTTTCTACAAGACATTTGGGGGCGGAGGACCTGACCTGTCCTGCCGGGACGCATGTGATGGGTATGTGATGGACTCGTGGAGGAGATGGCAGGTCATGTGCCTTTACACGCTGTCTGTGGAGGACATGCCAGCTCTCCACAAGTTCTTTTATACTCACTCGACTGGTAAGTACTGAAAGCCAAGATAGACATGTCCCAACTTGTCCTCTAACCACTCCGAACGGAGGTGTTCCTTTGTCTCGCTTCATCAGCGAATCGGTCGTGACGCGCGAAGCCTCCGCGCGGCTTTCCATGACAAAATCTCTTGTTAAAAGTGAAATCTGCCGGAAAATGGCTGATGTCCAGGTCTTGTGATAACCAGAGAAAGAGCACACGACGGTCTCGTATCCACAGAGCCATCAGCTTAGAAATGATCCAGTGGTTTTGTGCCGCATCGTTGCAGCTCGCAGCGCGGCGCACCGACCGTCCTTTAAAGGGGTCCTTAAACCTGTAGTTAAAGTCCTTATTCTCTGTGAAGCCCGTAAAATTTTCACTGAAAGCCAGATAAATTTTTCGAATGGTTTCCAGGTGCCAGTCTCTAACAGCTTCTGAAAAAATTCTGATGGAAAAAAAGTCCCTTTTCATTCCGCCATTTTCCAGACAATGAAAATCCGACGAGGGGGCGGGACCCACTCCTTCCACAAGGCGTGCTCACAGGTGAATGACGTCACCGACAGGCGTGGAAAACTCACGCATGCGCACGAGGGTTCAAGCATGTCTGATGTAAACACATATGAATGAAATCCATATAGATTTTGAAAAAAATAAAAAGGTACGATACTTTATGGACAGACCTCGTACTTTTGTGTGTCGTTATTGACTTCAAAAACTGTTTGCACCTGGCTCAGCCAATAAACCACTCGGGTTTTTGACACCTCACTGTTTTCTCTGTCTGCAACTTCAAGTTCATCACTATAACTACATGCAACAGGAATGGCATCATGATGCTGTAAAAGACGTTTCCTGGAATCTATAGGGCTGAAATACCAATGCCTGGCTATTGATCCCATCACAACCACTCAGCTATATCTTGAAACAGTATACATAAAGCACAGCATTATATGCATTCACAGGGTATGCATCGATCCTCCATTGCATTTCATTGAGATCCCTTTTGCACCTTGCAGCCCTTCATGTCATCATTCTCACTCATCCTTTATCATTTTGTTAAACTTTCACTCTTTTTCCCTACTGCTTTCATTTTTCTGTCAAACATCAAGTGTGGTAGATCATGCTTGAGTCAGAGGGTCTTTGGATAATTCATGCAGTGTTTGGTTGAGCAGCAGTCAGCCTCACATGCTAACAGAGAGGTTAATTGAGGGCTTCACCTCCTCTTACACATTTGATGGGATCAGACCCAAGTCTACAGTGCACCCAGAAAGTATTTACAACGCTTCACTTTTTCAACATTTTATGTTAAAGCATTATTCCAAAATGGATTAAATTCTTTTCCCCCTCAAAATTCTACACACAATACCCCATATAAGAAAGGGGAAAAAAAAGCTTTTGAAATTTTTGTAAATTTATAAAAAAAAAAAAAAATTATATATATATATATCTATATATATATATATATATATATATATTATATATATATATATATATCTATATATATATATAAACACACTAAGAAATCACATATACTGTACATAAGTCAAGCAAACAATCCACATTATTTCTATAGTCCGTTAAAGCAGTGATATAGTGTTAAAAGTGCTTTACAGCAGAATTCACAAAAAAAGTTTAAATGGCACAAAATAAAACATCACATCACCATGAGGTATTAAAAGCCAGTTTATATAAATAAGTCTTGAGCTTTGACTTAAAAAGTGCTGGGTCAGTAATAGTTGCAAACATCAGGAGGTAAATTGTTCCACAGTCTGGGCACAGCTACTGTAACAGCACAATCACCCCAGAGTTTGTATTTTTGCCTCAGAACATCTAAGTAAAGCTTGATACATCTAAGTGAAGGTTGACATAATGACACTGTGAACACACAGTGACACAGTACTTGTTTCCCGGTTAGAACACCTTGTTGGCATTCATGGTACTGTACTTAAATGGCTTAAATTGAACTGGGCTCAAAGGAGTTTTTCCATTATGATTGGTGACCTCCATTCATCAATTGGTTCTCTTTGTTTGTGGAGTGCCACAGGGTTCTATTGTTGGCACTCTTTTCATTGAACATGTTGCCGTTGAAATCAATTACAGCGGTGCACACCTGTCCTTTCATTGTTATGCAGATGATATGCAGATCTATCTGGTAATGATGACTAATGGAAGCAATGCTTTGTTGTCAATTTTTTTTTATTGTATTTGTAATGTAATTTGTAGTGGTCCCAAAATTTCATTCACCTGAATGATGGTAAGGCATTGTGTTTCTGGCATGCCGAATGTTATACTATCAAGCTTTGGTTTTCTGGCTAATTATTAAAAACCAGCTGTTAAGAATTTGGGAGCGACATCTGACAGCTGTTTGAGGTTCAATCAACAGATAAACTCTGTTGTCAAAGCAAGTTTTTCCAGCCTCGTCTTCTGGCTAAAAAGTAAAGCCCTTTCAGTAAACTTTGAGACAGCCATTCATGCTTTCATCAGCTCAGACTGATGCTGTAATCCACTTATGTGGGCTCCAGATTAGGTAGTGTTTATAAATAATTAGCTGATATTTTTCAAGGGTGTTAATAATTAAGCAAAGCTGTATAATGTGTTGGAATGGTGTGGGAGTCCAGAATGTTTTTAGAATGTTAGACCTCAGCAATTTGTAGAAGAGGAACTCAACCATGTTTTTTTTTTTTTTCCTGTTAATTATGTACTTTTAACGTTGATTTACTGTCTTAATGTATTCATAAATTTTAAGGTTCTAGTTTTATTATTATTAATATGTTATTTTTATTATTACTTCTATTTTGTCATTTGATTTTTTAAATGGACCACAATAGAAATAAGTGTTTTCACTTTCTTGTGTCATCCATGTATTTTTAAAGTATTACAATTATATATGCATGTTGTGTGGGCCGCTGAAGAGGAGGGTACTGCTGGCCCACCACACCAGATGGCGCCCTGCTTGGAGTGCGGGCTTCAAGCACGATGAGGGCGACGGAGGCACTGGGAGTGACAGCCTGTCACTCATCTTCAGCACCAGCTGTCACTCCATTCATTTCATCACCATCACCATAAAGGCGGACTGCAACTCCACCTCCTCGCCGAGAAATCAACTACAATCAGGTAATTCTCTGCTAAACCTCAAATTCGAGTATTAGTCTGATTCTTTTTTGCAGCCGTTTTCCTGGGATGGATACCCTGTCTGTGGAGTTGGCGTTTGGTGTGGACTGCGACGGCTTCGCCTCACACCCCACCAGATAAGTGGTTATCTCAGGAGCTGCACGAGTGTGTGATTGGAGGTGGAGGTTCTCCCCTCCTTTACTGAATACAGACTGTGGATTACTGAGTGTGCGACCTCACATCATCTGGACTGTCTCTGTTCTCTGCCAGCAAGTACCGGGTCTGACTGCTGAAGACAGCGGCCACCTGGGGCGCAGGGCTTGGCGGCTCCGGTGTTCTTCAGCTCCGTTGGTGGTGGAAGCTGTTGTGGATCTGGCTTTTCTCTCGCCAGGCGTCTTCTTTCGTCGAGCCTGCCCACACGTCACCTGGTGTATGATTGACAGTCACTGTATTGTTATTGTCTGTACATCGTTGTGTGATTCACAACATTAAATTGTACTTTTTGGCTTATCCATTGTCCGTTCATTAACGCCCCCTGTTGTGGGTCCGTGTCACGACACTTTCACAACAATGCACTTACATTGAATTTACTAAATAAAATCACGCACTCACGCTTTTAATATAAAGAAGACTTACCACCCACTGCTGGAATGACGTGTGAGTCTAGACTATAGTTGGCAATGTCCATTGTTCAGTGGTGTTAGCCAATATCTGTAGCTTCTCTACAAATATTAGGCATATCAGTGTTCCATTTTGGCAGTGTTCATCCTTGACCCAAAGGATTGAAGTTACACACATACACACAGAGAGAGCTTTTCGCTGCATTCTACTGCAAGTGGGTGCTTCTATTTTTAGACAGGCAGAAACAGAGATGGTGGTGGAGGACATCAAACTCATTACACTTTTCAGTCATGGCACTGGCAACATGAAACTTAACTCACTCATGCTAATGGAAACATGAGACTTAACTAAACTGACTAAACCAATGAACTACAAAAATCAATAAATCATAACACTAACAACACTGTTAAACTAACATGAACCACAACATTTAAACCCTGAACTCCCAAGGCTGGATTGCAGCACGACGTCCATTGGTTTACTGGTTAGCTAAAATTGCGAATTTCTCCAAATATATTTGTCCTATCAACTTCCCGTTTTCACAGCATTCATCCTTAACCCAAGTATATACGCATAACAAATGGCAAATGACAGCTCTCCCCAGTTTCTTCATGATCAAAGCCATACACACACATGCACACAGAGGCCACTTAGCTATTATAATATAGATTATTTTTGATTGGCTTGAATGTTTGGTCTCCAAAGTCATGGGCAAACAAGGTCTACATCCATCCACTGGATTCTTTGGCATACAGTACCCCATAACAGGATAACTAAGCAATCTATCTATTGATGCAATCTATTCCTTTTCAAATAATAAAATAGAAATATTAATGCAGGTAGCAGCTTCACAGAACAGGTAGCTGTGGGTAAGAAACAAGGCTACCAGTATGTAGACCTGGTTCCACTCTTGTCACGATACCTGTCTGTGATCTTGGACAGGACTGTTCATCTGCATTGGCCCAGTCAACTCAGTTGTAAATGGGTATCAGCCTTGGCTGGGGAAATAACCTGGATAGGACTATTTTCAGATCCTGGAGTATCAAAGACTCTCACTTTCTTCATGGTATGGAATCTGGAGCTAAGCACCAGCACTAACATAGGACATACTTCTTCTTCTACTTCTCTGGCTCCACATCTGATCAGTAAATGAATAAACTCCAACTTTAAATCAAATTTCACTGAACCTGTTTACCTTTTTGAGATAACCTGCTGAAAATATGCAAACAAACAGAGTTGAATAAATTACTTCTTGACTGAGGTAATACAACTCAACATGATCGAAGTGAGAGGACATTTTATATCAAAATGTGGCTGTTTTGACATTAGTGTGTTTAAAACAATCTCTGGTTTGGAGCACTGAAAGAAAGTGGGACAAGCTGACAAACAATGAGGGAATTGATTTTGACAGAATCATTCAGTTAAGATACCCCATGTTCACATATTTGACTGTCAGACTTAAATGCTATGCAGGGGTGGCCAAGTTCGGTCCTCAAGAGCCACCTTCCTGACACTCTTAGTTGTCTCCCTGCTCCAACACACTGAAGTTCCTGCATACCTTTTTCTATTCTTTCCCCTGCTGTGTCTCTATTTCATTTTCAGTTATGGCAGCTCCAGGATCTCATTTTACACAAGCAAGTGGTGAATGCTGCGTCACGCTTTTTCATCATTACTGATATGATTTCCTTCGCTGTCTGCTGGGATGTATAAATTCTAAACCATGTTCAGGGTCAGCTAACCTTCAGCTAATCATGATGCTCAAACCGCCGGGTCTTGCCACAGGCTAATACCTAACCTTGTCATGTTTTCACTTGCCTCTGATAGCCAACTCTCAGCCTCAGCTGAACACATCTAATGCCATGGTTGCATCCAGGTCCTTTGCATTCAAGTGTGAAGATGCTCTGAAATCTGCAATCTTTTTGGCACAAAGCCTCTTGAACAACTATGCTGCATTAGCGTAGAATACAAATGTCTTTGGGGGAAGAAGACGTGAACAGTCAGAATGTCAGTGAGCAGCTGACTGCTGTTAATTTTCCTAAGGAGGAGCTTGAGTGAGCTTTCCACAGCTATGAAAGTGTTTTTTTTTTTTTTTTTTTTGTCTTATTAATTTGGCCAGCTGTGTGACACAGAGGGGTGCAGTTCTAGCAGCAACATCTGAGTGAGTATTGTCTGTTGCGTCGTATCAGACTCACTTTATGTGAGTGAGGATTTGTATATCCAGTCATGCCCGCTGTTGGACTGCTGTCACCAATAAGTGGACCGTGTCCAGGTCCAGACCCAGATGACATTCAGTATGGTAAATGGACTGCATTTGTATAGTGCTTTCCCATCTGAATCGGAAACTCAAGTGCTTTACAATGATGCCTCACATTCTGTCATTCACACACACTAATGTTAGGGTGCTGCCTTGCAAGGTGCTCAACTGCACACTGGGAGCAGCTGGGGGATGAAGGAACTTGACCAAGGGGCCTTATTCAACTTTTCAGGTGGTGGGGGTTGAACCATAGATCCACTGGTTTCGCCATTGGGACCCAGAGCTATTACTAGATTTTGACAGATCATTTTCTATTTTAAGCTGTGCAACTGTTCCGCATTCATGGTAGTCTTATTATAACTGTGCAGTGTCATGATCCAGCCCTTTAGGGCCATCTGTTATTAGTATTGCCTCGTATCTGCGTGTGTATTCTGTGTTTTTATCCATGTCTTGTCATGTTCAGATTATCATTAGTTTGGTTTCTGTTATCCTTGTATCTGTTCACTCTTGGTTTGTTAAGTTGCTGTAGTTTAGTTCTGTCCATCAAGTGTATATTATGCCTTGGTCACAGGTTTTGGTTATGTCCTTTAGTTATTTATTGCACTCTGTTTATCATTTATTTTGTGTTGCTTTATCATGCTTTAATCAATGGTATTGGTTATCTTCAGAGTTTTCATCCAGTTGTGTTCCTTTAATTATGTATTGCATTTTCTCTTCATCTGTTACCTTGTTTTATTAATTGCATTATTCTCTAGTCACCGTGTTTGTTTATTCGCTGTTTTTCAGTTGTTTGTTTGCTCTTCTCATTTGTGTATTCAGTTCTTATGTTCAGGCTTAGTTTGTTACCAGTCATAGTTGTTCTGCATTCTGTCCATGGTTTCTGTTATTGCCTCTTGTTCTTTGACTGCCCCTGCTTCAGCTCTTGTGTCTTTGTCTCCCACACTTTGATTCAGTCTGCTTTGCATTTTCACTCACTCCCGCTCTTGCACCTGCTCACGCATCTTTGTCTGTTTCATCACCCCACTCTGTTTTCCTGCCTTTACTATATCTTGTCTCATGCATATCTCTGTTCACTAGTCACGCCCCCTCCAGAACCTTCAGGACACCTGCATCTCATTTCACTAATCACACCACCAGTTATTTAAGCCCTCACAGTCTCACAGTCCCTTGCTTGATTGTTGATTTTTCACTTTCCAGCTCTCACATCCTTGCCTTGTTTAGCCCAGCATTTAGCCTGCCGGTATTTGACCTCACTTTGTCCATGACCACGATTTTGTTTCTGCCTTTGATTGCCACCACGCCGTGTATTTTGATATCAGCCTGTTTCCTTGACCAAGCCTCAGCCTCAAGTCTGTCTGTACTTTTGCTTCGCTGCTGGACCTCCCGTGTACCAAATCCCAGCTTGGTAATTAAACCTTTTTCTTACACCAGCCTACTTGAGAGAGTTTTGCATTTGTGTCCTGCTCGGTTTGTGCCACGCCTGACATGCAGCTTTCATCTTTGTGAAGCATGTACACAGAAAGCACACAAACATGCATTATAACTCATCCCACGTGACACATCTGAAACAATCAAATCATTTATTAAGAGCACTCTTATGCAGCAAAATTGCACACACAAACAGAGCTAACCATGACCTCTGAGGAGACAAAGACACAGAAACTTGAAGAAGAAATGAACACTTTAAAATGAGAAAAATAAAGCTTTTAATATAAAAATGAACAAATGTGTTCAAACTTCCCACAGGAGAGGTCAAAACCAGTTTGCCTTATGCACTCCATGGCTGTAATTAAAAGCAGAATATGAAACATCATGATGAGACAAAACACAAATCTTATATCAAATACATAATCGAAAATACATGTTCGAAGAGTGCAAGATGATTGATCCACCCAAACCACACTTTTTTTTAATTTCTCGAATTAAGCACATTGTTAAGATGCCTTTTTGTAAAGTGTTTTTATTTTTAAATGCAAACCTTATTTATTTACAATGAGAAATGAACATTTATCATTATTTTATTAAAAGGTTAGTTGCCAGTTCAGTGTGAACATTAATATAATCATTGTTGAAATACTACTGAATTATACTGTATACTGTATTTTGTTTGTTACTGATGACATACAGATGCTGACACAACTGCTAGGCTACTAAAAATAAATAAATATAAATATGGCACTGAATCATAACGCAAGATGTGATGATGATTATGATGTTCCAGACCTTTACTTGAGGAAATTGTCTTTACCTGGAACTCTTTTTAAATTTTCATTGATTACCCCTGCTGTAGGATGTCAAGGAGTAACAATTATGAGGTGTTTCTGTGTAGGCTCTCAGTTGTCCAGGTGGTTTCCATAGTAGAGAAGCTTGAATCTTCAACTGGACGAACCTCTGAAGAGAGACCCCACGAGCGGCTATAAGAAGAAAATCATTAGCTACCTCCAAAACCTGGAGAAAGAGGGACTCATCGACAGGCAGACATACTGCAGACTGTACCCTGGGGACGCCACTCCATGCATCTATGGACTGCCCAAAATCCACAAACAGGACGTGCCACTCAGGCCTATTGTATGTAGCACAGATTCCATCACATACAATTTGGCCAAGCACCTCAAGTGGATTTTGGCTCCTCTAGTGGGTAACTCAGACCACCATGTGGAGAACACACAAGATTTTGTGAACAAGACCAAGGACCTGCAGCTGGAGGCAGATGAAACTATGGTGTCATTTGATGTGACATCGTTGTTCACCTGCATCCCCACCACTGAGGCCATCTCAGCTGTGAGGCAGAGACTGCTGGAGGATGTGTCTCTACTTGAAAGGACCAAACTCACACCAGACCACATCTGCCAACTCTTGGAGATCTGTCTTAACACCATGTATTTCCTGTTTAGGGGGAATGACTACAGGCAGATCCATGGTTGTGCGATGGGGTCTCCGGTATCCCCCATTGTGGCCAATCTGTACATGGAGCGAGTGGAGAAGACAGCCTTGACTTTACTTTAAACCGGTTAACACCTTGAGACAGAAATTAGTTTACCCTAAGGACAGGATCCCTAGTTACAAACAGAGCAATGTAGTGTATTCTATCAGATGCCAGGAAAACTGTAATGAACACTACATAGGTGAGACTAAGCAACCTTTACACAAAAGGCTATACCAGCACCGCAGAGACGGCGTAAATGGACCTCAGTCTGCAGTTCATCTCCACCTGAAAGACACTAACCACACGTTTGAGGACAAAGAAGTTAAAATCTTAGCCAGAGAGAAGAAATGGTTTGAGAGAGGTGTCAAGGAAGCATTATTTGTGAAACAGTTTGAAACCCAGCCTTAACCAGGGAGGGGGTCTGAGACACGCTTTGTCCCTGTTTACAATGGGGTACTCAGGTCAAAGCAGTTTCAGTCTTTTGTTCATGTTAATGAATCATTCACGTCATCAGGAGAGTCGTCAAGGGAGCCATCAGGAGAGGCTTCCGTCCCATCATTAGGAGGGACAGCTGCCCTGTCATTAGGAGGGTGCTAACTAGAGCACAATAGGTGCTAATTAGAGCTATTGTTTAGTCACTAGCCTATAGCAGTCAGCCTCTCGGTAGGAGGGGTCTGGTTAGGTTTAAAAAACTCCAGCTTTTGTTGGCTTCTGTATTTTCTTCTCTACAAGAGTCAAGACAGAAGTCAGACTACCAGAACAAGAATTTTAGCTGAGGAAGCTTCTGCGATTTGAAGCGAAACGTCCTCGCATCAAGCAACCCAGTCCAGTCGAAGATTCAAGCTCCTCTACAATTGTGAGGTGTCTAGATTTGCAGGTATTAGTAGTAATAGTAGTAGTATTTTCCCTCCCTGGGTCACCACCTTGTCATGATGGAGGTGTTTGTGTGATGAGTTGTGCTTTTCAGAGCATGAACATCTGATAGGACCACCCCCTGACAAATTGGTCCGATGTGAGGAAACAAAGAGCAACTCAAGACGACCCTTTATGATGGACACTATTAAGGAGAGAATTACATCACCTAGAAGAGGCAAACCAGGGCATCCTACTAGAGACAAGCTGTGGGGGGGATGAGTCCCTGGTGGCCATTACATCAATAGAGCTCATTCTGGCTCAGCCCAAAAACACATGGTGTCACCTCCTCAAAGACTCGACTGGATCTGGTTTCCATCTCCCTAGCGGAGTCAAAAAACACCTCAGTGAGGGGCCCCTTCACACATAACATGAAATTAAGCGAAAGAAGCAAAAACCGGCCGATAAAACGCAAACAAAAAACAAAATGGGGAACCGCAAAACATTCCACCTGCTGTCGGGAGGAACACATGGTTGGACAGGCGTGCAAGACTGGGATAAAAACTTGAAGCAGAAACAGTGTTGGTTGTGGTTCTGTATGAGGGTGCAGCCAGGCGCAGCTGCTTACTTTCATTTTTGATCCGAAGTGTACCCGAATCACAGGCATCCTAGTCTAATGTGCAAACCATTACGCCACCACCTCTCTTGGTTGCCGGGTCTGCACTTTATAAACCAGCCTCTTAGGAGGTAAGCCAGAGTAAGCCCTTTCATCCTATTTTTGTACATTTTTTGGTTCATGGGCAATTGCAATAGAATGGCACCCTGTTGAATAGGGGTGTCAGTTTTTGCATAAGCCACGTTTGTCCATTTGACAGGTAAAGTTGTACATTTTCTGAATAGTAAATGTTTTTCAAATACATGAGCAAGCATGCACACACACACACACACACACACACACACCACACACACACACACACACACACACACACACACACACACACACACACACCTCAGAACCCTTTCAAAGTGTTCTCCTGTTTCAGTATTGGTTTTACAGATGTGACCACGAAAGTCCTGCATGCAGAATAATGGTGCTCCTGTTCTGTGTCTTGGCCTGATGACTTCATGCTGCTGCCATTGGGAAGCTTGGCAGCTGTGAAACATGTTATAGTGTATAAAACAGGCTTTGTACTGGCTTAGTGTGTCAAGTACAAAGTGAACCTTTGTGGTGACTGTAAAATCCTGTATTTTGCTCTAAACACCAGGGGCAATTGTTGTTTATATCTGACATTTCCAAATGTTCTCACCACATTTGTCACTTCATGAGGCCTGAACTGGCAGCTGTGCCAGCTAACGTACAAATGTGGGCAGATGATACTATACTTGTCTTTACAACCTTGACATCAGCCACGCGAGGAGCCTTTCAACTTCACCTCAGTTCTCCTTTTCCCCATCCTGTCACCATTCCTACTCATCACCGCCATCCAGTCATCGCAATTCTCTTGACGTCTCTGTTTTGCTCCCTTATGTCCTCTGCAGTATTAAACACCAAGAAACAGCTTGGGAGTAATTTTTGTCAGTTACAGTGCTTGGACCAATGGTTTGTCATATTTGTAGCTTCCTAATTGGTGTCACCCACTGTCAAAGAGCTGGGAAGTCTCATCACACAGACGAGGATGCCCATGACGTTTAGCTGCACATTTAACAAAAGAGTTTGCAGTAGGTGCTTGGTAGGAAGCAGTTGTGTGTTGACAGAACATAGTTGTATTTCACTGTAAATATGGTTTGATGAAATGTAAGATTTAACACAAAAGTTGAATCAGATGGCAGGAGGAAAAATAACAATACCTGTCCTGTCCGGGGGTTGTCATAGACTATCATCCGCTTCATTCTTCCAATGGTGGGCATAGTTCAGTTAATCTGCTAATAAGTAAAGCTATTTTTTTGTTTGTTTGTTCATTTGTTTTTGTTTGTGGATTAGCTATTTAGATAACTTTGAAAACCATGAGTGCGCCAATAAACTTCCACTAAATAACTTTAAAAAGAAAAAAAAAAAGTTGAAATGTCATGTTCATTTGCACTCACAGTAAGGAGGACATTTAATTAATAAATAATTCCAATTTCAGAAAACAGTATTTACTCACTAACATTTTGGTTTGTGCACCAATTTTTATTTGTTTTTGTTTGTATATAAAGTCATCTTGGTAACACTTTATATTAACTGCATGCTATAAAGCATTTATAAAGTCTAAGTAAATGCTTAAGTAACTACTTGTAGAACATTTACAAAGCTTTCTTTTTTATTAGCTACTCATTGCTAAGAATACAAATAGATGGCTTAATAATTATTAATAACAAAATATGTAATGTCTTTATAAAACATTTACAAATGAATTTTTAATTCTCTATAAACCATTTAAGAAAAGCTGATCATTAATAGTTCATCATTTACAAATGTAAAATCAGACACTATTCATTAGTAATAAAAATACTTTACAAATCATATTTTTATTGTCTTTACATTTTTTCCTCACAAATTATTAAGCCTTTACTAAGCATTAATAAACCATTAGTTGATGCTCAATGTATGTTATTTGTAAAGAATGCATTAACTACCTATCCTTAATCCTCAGTACTTTATGTATCATTTGTTAATAATGTACAAAGCTCAAGTCTCTTTCCCCATCACTATAAGTATGTAGTTTTAAAGACTATCTATGTATGAATTTGTTTTATAACTCATTTGTATATGCTTAATATATTTTAATCACAATATCAAACAGTTGACCACTTCACTTTTATATGTCCATTTTTAAATACTTATCAACACATTAGTAAACTTGAAAACTATATATAAAGCCTTTACAAGCTGTTAGTAAAGTATTTGGTGTGAGCTTAAGTAAAGTAAAGGTTAAATTTGTTTTATAACTCATTTGTTATGCTTAATATATATTTTAATCACAATCTCAGTTGACCAATTCACTTTTATATGTCCATTTATAAATGCTTATCAACGTATTAGTAAACTTAAAAATACTATTATAAAGCCTTATAAAGCCTAAAGTATTTGTGTGAGCTTAACTAAAGTGAATGTTAAATTTGCATTATAACTCATTTGTAGATGTTATTTATATGTGTTATGCAGAATCACAGCAATCACAACAGTTGGCCAATTTACTTTTACATATCCATTCATAAATACTTATTATCATATATTTTGTTTTGAGGAATTGGTACAGCGGTATTAGACAAGGAGTGCGGGTTCATTCGTCGCGAAATGTTAAAGTGTTCATTTAGGCGGTGGTGTTGATTTGCGAGTAATTGCGCCACCATTAGTTGCTAACTGATTGCTAAATGTGGGTTCAGAATGGGTCACCATTATCCGTTAAGCGATAGCAGCTTCCTGAGAGGACCTACGAAGGACCATCGCTGGAGCAGCTACAAGACGAATGGCATAATTATCTGAGACAGTTAACCCAAATACACAAAACTATCTTTTTGCAGGTAAAAGGTGCTACAGAAGACAGAGAAGCAGAGATTCCACTCGAAATCAGAGCATCCAGCCTGGTGATCTGGTTTACGTCAAGGTGTTCAAAAAGAAGTGGGACAGGCCCCGCCGAGAAGGTCCTTTTAAAGTTATTCTTGCCTCACGTACAGCAGTCAAGTAGACGGTAAGGACACTTGGTTTCATTTAAACCACTGCTGTAGGGTTGGTGGCCCAGCGCCCTGCGGCCTCGGCAAGCTCGTCTTGGCAGAGCCGCCGGGCCAAGGGGGAAGCAGGAGAAGCCAGAGACCCTACAGCACCAGCCGAGAGACGGCCACGCCTCCCTGCAGCCAGAAGAAGCACGAGGGAAGGCCACGCCTCCCTGCAGACAGATCAGGCCAAGGCGCTCACAGAGACTGATTGAACAAAGACGACGCACAGCTTCGAGAGTAGTGGATCCCTGCCAGATAGAGCAGCGACAGACTCAGATGCAACTCAGAAACAAACTGGAGACGCAGGCCAACAGACAGACAGAAATACAGACCGACAGATAGACAGGCCACAGGAGACATCAGACTCGGACAGCAACTCAGTAGATTTACGACAGAAGAACCACAGGAAGTACAACCCAGACAAAGCACAGATACACCACAATCCCTAGTGACAGCTCATCTAGTGACGGCTCACTTAGTAGCACATCTAGTAGCACATCTCAACAGTCATCAGAGCAATGATTAAGGAATTATTCAAGGGATTGACAATACTACTGGTGGTCAGTATGGGAGAAAATAGACATCCAAAACAAAACGGACTGTGCCGTGGCCATGGCCGCAATAGCAGCTAAACAAGGCATTCTAAACACAGGAAAAACATATAATTTGGTATACATTAAATCAAAAGCCTACAAGAACATAGGAATACAGGGAAAGCTGGGGGATTACATATTAGGCGAAGCCATTAGCAAAATGTGAAGAGGAGGGAACACTCAACATAGAGGTCATTTGTGATAAAAGAGGATGCGGGAAACCAAGCAAGACGTAACTGTTACAGTACATGAAGCCACAAAATGGGTAAAAATCAAACCAAGGAAAAAGAGGACAATTAGAAGCCTAGAAACAAGCAGTCACTTAGGGAGATGGGATCCCAGTACAGACCTAGCCCGTACCAAGGGTTGAAGACCAATTTATTTTACCAATGGTTGAAATTTTCGGCTAGGCAGATCAGTGAAAAGCCTTGCATAGCCTGTCACCGGAAAGGTGTGATACATCAGGCTAAACCCTACCTGATATCAACAACTGTTATAGGAGTCCCCAACATAACTCAGACCAAGCAGAATGCTATACACAATGTGTTATGAAAATGGCAGTAGGTGATGAAAAATATGCTGCCGACAGTAAACTTTGTCCAGTGCCCCTAAGTACCGAAGGAACCGTTCCACTATGATTAAAATAGAGAAAGGGATGATACACCATTCTGTATAGCTAAAGGCTTAGTAGCACAATACATAAGCGATTGGCAGGTAGGGACGACCCAGCCAAAACAACATACAGTGTATGCAAAAGCAGCAGAATACAAACCGGCCAAAACAGCATGGAACATTACCGTCTGTCACACCCTGCCAGCAGCAGGCATACAGTGTGAACAAATAGTACCGGCCACAGGGGGATCTGTAATTGGACTGAATCTCACCCATGCTTCATGGGTATCTACTCCAAATTTAGCTAAGGGAACGGTACCCTTAGCTGACATCTTTTGGATATGCGGACAAAGAAGGAAACTCCTGTCATCGCTGTCCCCTAATTGGAAGGGCCTTTGTGCTCCTGTGATGCTCACAGGAGCTATAACAGTAATTGAAATGCCAAATTCAATACAACCATGCCACAGAAACTTCGTAAGAAAAGAGGAATAATGACGTTTAAAACAGACTACAACATCACAGTAAGAAACGGGATACCAGAAGGGATACCCCGACAGTTAGAAGCCATAGACAGTAGCAGAGTTAAAGCAGATGAAGATGCGGATAAATGGGGATGGGCATTGGCTCTGTTCGGGGTTACTCCAAAAATCCGTTCTAGGTTCCAGGAGGTGCAGTGGATTAATTACTTGTGGTATAATCAACAAGGATACCTGAACTGGACATTGGCAGCAGTAGGAGCCTTAACCGAACAACTGCACGCCACCTCGCTAATGACAATGCAAAATAGATTAGCTATTGAGATGATGATGGCTGATGAACAAGGAGTTTGTATTATGATCAAAGCCACGAATGTTGCACAGCTATCCCATGCGTACAGGGGAAGACGGAATTTGACAGAGCTTAATCACACTTGAGGAGATGCAACAGGAACTGTTAAGTAACTCCATAGGGGGAGAAATGAAACTGACGATTCTGGATACATTGTAGGGAATGGAATGAATATTGGCCCACTGTTTTCACTGTTTGGGACTCTAAGGAGAGGGTGGATATCATGGAAAGATGGTTGTACCAGATAGGTGTAATCTTGGCACTAACAGGGGTGGCGGTCTTGCTGGTAATATGTTGTGGTATTCCCTTGATAAAATTTCTGGTCAATAAATTGCTTTCATCCACAGTAGGACAGCTCCCACTGTTAGCCATCCGAGCCCTAGAAGAAAGCACAAACGAAACAGACAGAGAACCAGAATATATGGAAATGGATGAAATACCAATTATCCTCCCGACAGCCCCCAGCTCCCTAATATTGTGGCGTACACCCCAGATAGGGAGGACTGGGATGGACCGTGCTGGGTGATATTGTAGACGAGGAAGAAGACATGCACGCACATTTACATTCACACAATGCACCACAAAAATGAGGGATAGGATAGACAATATCTGAAAGAATGACATGGAGCTGTAATAATGAACGTATATGTATATTACTAGGACACAGGAGTATGGCTGAGAGACCAGACTCCCTGATCAGGGACCTATGCCTGATCTGCCTCTATCAAGTCTGATTGGACTTCTCAGAACTGTTTGGAGAAGAGGATATACAGGAGGGATGGTCGAGACATGATTGGTCGCCACAGCCGCCATCCACCAGCAGCTAAACCAGTTGGCAACAGAAGGATCTTCAATCGTTCCAGCACCTGGCGATGACTGCTGCACAGCAAATCGGCCTGCAGCAAGAGTCGGCCCGAGGACTCCACCATCACCTGAAAACCCTTTGGACTCAGGAACAGCCATGGAACAGTCACATTGTGCCAGTGGCAACGATACCCCTCCAGGGGAGGCAGCCAAGGTCGGCCATATAGCAGCAACCGCTCCGAGTGCATCCTAGACCCATTCACTGCTAGGACCTGTCCCCCAGCTTTCCACCCCCAAGGCAGGAGAGATATTCTGATCAGCCCAGTACCTCTGGAGGAGGATCAGCAGGGGTAGACCTTAGCCGAACTCACCCACCAGGACAGAGGGGAGCTTTGTAGCAGGCTGCTAAATGCCCAGAGTGTCCCACCCACTTGCCTGTGCGACAATCAACAATACTCCCCCCACACACGAAATGCCTTCCCCCTTGTACTTCCTGTCCCCTGGACTGCACAACTTTAATCTGGTCATGGTCACCCCACAGGACATGCAATCTTGGTTCGAGAGCTTCGTCTTCCACAAGAGTCTGTTCCAAAAAACTTGGAGCAGCTCCTGCCCCTCACAAATCACATTCCCCATGAGCTATTTGAGGAAATCATGCCACAACTAAGTCAGACAGCTGCATACCTGTTCAGGATACACCGTGACAATGCCAACATCTCTTGTGCTCAGGAGGGCCTCCATACTCAACTGTGTGGTCTTCAGTCTAGTATGGACATGCTAGCCTGCATGATGGAGCATATGAAAGGGAACAGCTAGGGGCTGGCCACCACCACCCTGAATGTGGGCAAGAATTCTCTGGGGGCCCTGTACAACCTGGCCAAGCAGCACAAGGAGCTGGAAAGATCCATCAGAGAACTGCACGACTGTCTGAAAGCCAGAATTCCTGATCCTCCCCCCACTACCCCTGAAGGCCAACCTCCCCATGTTCCCCAACTTCTCCCAAAACTTCAGATGCTGAGTAATGCTGAGGAGCGCGACTGACGTAATGGCACTGAACACGACTATGATCTTGTTCTTGAGTTGAATTGCGGACTGGTTTCAGAAATCTGAGTGTACTAAAAACAAAGAGGATATATGTTAGTAACGAAAGTTGGGTAGATGTCTGTCCTTACCATCATCTGCTACACAGATAAAGCTAAATGCATACACTAGATATCACATTGCAAAGTTATAAAAAGGGGACCCTTACACGGGTGGTTTGTAGATTTAGTAGTAAAAAGTGCACCATAGGGACACCCTTTTTCTTAATATAGCATGCCTCAAGAGACATGCATCGCCTAAATTTGGCGTCTGGCCAAAAAGGGCATTAGAAAACAAGCTGAAAAGAAGAAAAACAAGTGGAGAATGTTGAGAAATGGCCTATAATGAAAACCATTATATGAGTGACTAAGGCAAATGACTTAATGACGGACATGAGGGAACCATTTATTGTGTTTAACATTTAACTAGACATAGCTGCGCTAACCTTAGAATAGTTTCTTGATTGGTTGACTAAATAGTGGTAACGTAGGGGTTATTTGATGCATTTAAATAATAAATGTGTGACGCTTTAACAAAATAATATGTAGAACCAAGTATAATGGGTTGGAGCCTCTGGTTGAGTGAGTCAATAGATGCCAGAAGATGATTGGTTGCACTGATGTCAATGTAAAGCCTTTACTTTGCCATGATTAAGAGGTTGATGTAACTTGTTTTATGTGGCCATTTTAAGTGCCTTGAATTACACCAAAACTCAATGTTTGAATGTCACCTTGTGTTGATATAATCCAGCTAATTGCTCACCTTGTACCTTAGTATGTAGGTTCACCTGCACTGCAATATATTTACCGTGTGAAGTATCACTGATATTCATATCCGCACCAGAGTTATCAGTAAGTCGAGTGATGTGTTTTTCTTTTTTATTATTGCAATGCACAAATGAAGATGTCATGTCAGTAAACAACCCAAAAGTATAGTTGATGTAATGGGACTCTTTCGAGTCCCAGAGGAGGGACTGTAGAAGAATTTTTAGGTCCATATTTGAACTGTGATGAACTATCAAGTGTCCTGATCCGAACTGTATGTCCTCTGGTTGAACTAGCAGGTGTTCAACCCAAAAAAAGGGCTCTATTAGTCATTTAGTCTGTCAGGGCTTTCCAAGGCCTTTTAGGTGCTTTCCCGCAGGCCGCGTGCAGGGGCCTCAGGCCAGCTGCACGTGTGGCTGAGGCCACGTGCGGAGGGGGCCTCAGGCCAGCTGCACCTGTGGCTGAAGGTCTTTTAAAAAAATCAGTTGTAAATCCTTCATGTTTTAATGGGAGCGTTTGTCACATTGAAATAATGGCCTAACACCTGCTTAGGGTTCACTAGAGGACGCTTCCAATAGAAAACCATGTCTTGGGAATGAAATAAATAAAAAAGTCGAAGGAGGTAGCGATGCCCGCGGTCTCCAATAATAGATGAGCGCGGTTGTCATATTCAGTCTCTCTAGAGGACTCAGTTTGTCTAAGCTGTGTTGTCGAAGGCTTAAATAAACTTAAAAACTCTGTGCATTTTATCTTGCTTAAGGCTGAATTATTCTAAAGTGTTGTGTCCTCTTTCTAAGCATATCACTTGCAATTAGTTTGTGTTATCTAAAAGACGACATCCTGAGAAGACCAAAAGACGAGCCGCGACAATTTCATCCAGGATGTTTCTGTACAGTGCTGCATTCAATCTTTCCCTCAATCCTGACTAATCTCCCTGCCACTGAAAAACATCCCCACAGCATGATGCTGCCACCACCATGCTTCACTGTAGGGATGGTGCTTGGTTTCCTCTAAACATGACGCCTGGCATTCACGCCAAAGTGTTCAATATTTATCTCATCAGACCAGAGACTTTTGTTTCTCATGGTCTGAGAGTCCTTCAGGTGCCATTTGGCAAATTCCAGGTGGGCTGCCATGTACACAGTATAAACAAACACTGTAACACTGACAGAGTTAAATTAGCACTGCCAGTGTACATATGGTCCTACTCTGGCCACAGTTTGACCATATGTTCACTGTCAGTGTTAATTTAACACTGGTGATTAAGGAGTGGCTTCCATCTGGCCACTCTACCATAAAGGCCTAATTGGTGGATTTGCTGCAGATATGGTTGTCCTTCTGGAAAGTTCTCCACTCTCCTTAGATGAATGCTGAAGCTCGGATAGAGTGACCATCAGGTTTTTGGTCACCTCCTTGACTAAAGTCTTTCTCCCCTGATTGCTCATTTTAGATGGGTGGCCAGCTGTACGAAGAGTCCTGGTGGATCCAAACATCTTCCATTTACTGATGATGGAGGCCACTGTGCTCATTGGGACCTTCGTCGCAGCAGAAATGTTTCTGTACCATTCCCCAGAGTTGTGCTTCGAGAAAATCCTGTCTTGAAGATCTACAGACAATTCCTTTGACTTCATGCTTGGTTTTTGCTCTGACATTCAATGTCAACTGTGAGACCTTGTATGTAGACAGGTGTGTGCCTTTACAAATCATGTCCAACCAACTGCATTTACCCCAGGTGGACTCTAATTAAGCTGTAAAATCATCTCAAGGATGATTACGGGAAACGGATGAACCTGCTCAATTTTAAGCTTCATGGCAAAGGCTATGAATACTTCTGTACATGTGATTTCTTTTGTCTTTCTTGAATTAATTGCAAAAATCTCCAAAAACCTTTTATCACATTGTCATTATGGGGTATTGGTCTACAGTTTTTGAGGAAAAAAAAAAATTTCATCCATTTGGAATAAGCACTGTGAATACTTTTCAGATGCACGCTATAATAATAATTTTCTAATAATTTTTATTTGTTTTTGGAATGGGTGATGTGGTTTTGTCCACAAAAAAATGAATTTCATCCATTTTGGAATAAAATAACAAAATGTGGAAGAAATTAAGCATCGTGAATACTTTTCAGATGCACTGTATTTAAAAAAAATCATTTTTATTTGGTTTTGGAATGGGTGATGTGGTTTTTGTCTGTTTCAACATTAATTTCCAAGTTGAAAACATAAATTTTTGCCAGAAATGATTCAGAGCAACAATTTGTTCTATAAGATGACACCTAACTGAGGGAAATGGATTTGTACAAGTCCAGTCATGCTTCATGAACTCGAAGCTTACAGGTCTGTGGAGTCATGAAACCATTTTGTGTCTGGGTGAGTGAAAGATGTGAACCACATCACTACCAATGACGAGAGCCAGCTAATGCTTTTGTGAGCACTGGAAATATGATGAAGTCAGCTGTGAAATGATCACAGCAGGGTTTTGTCTGTTCCTTCAGCTCCTCGTTTTTCCAAGTGAAACAGCGCAGACATTGTTGTCCTGACTATTACTCAGTTTCTGGTTATGGTTGGTAATAACTCCAAAAAACTGCATGGAGAGACTCATTTTTTTTCTCTCTCTCTCGACTGATTTCAGCAAATTTCAATCATGACTTTGTTCCGATCCACTGCAGGCACTTCTCTCAGCTTCTCTGAAACTCACCATGTCATTAACACCTGCATCACATCAGTAATCAGCCTGTCTTCATATCAACTTGTAGATGGATTGTTGGGGGCTGAAAATGAACTCCAGTTTTTGCATCTGAATCTACTTTTTCATTTTCCTCACAGGTTTTGCTCTGGACTGCGTGCTGTTTTCTGTTTGAATTCATGGTTTTCAGGTTCCACTGTGTTTTTGCTTTCTTGTCTCCTGTATCATGTTAGATAAACAAGTTATGTCTTTTGAGACCATGTGTCCTCTGTTTTTGTAGTTGTCTTATACCCCATCACGCACCTGACGTAAACTTTAGTTTCCAACTGATGCAGTTGTTAGGTCAAGTCCATTGCTGAGTGTTGTAAGTGTGCTCATGCTCATGTTTGCCCACTGGTGTGTTGGTCTTAAAATTAGGTGTAGTCAGGGGAAATGGTTGTGAAACATCAGAACATGATTACACTATAGACAAATAAATCCCTTGTTTAAACTCTAGCACAGAGTTTTACCTGCTATTTAAATGGTGCAATATTTAGGGCCACTTCACACATAGTGTGAATTTGGTCAAAGTGCGCATGAAGCGTGAATGGTATGTAAAACATGTAAATTCGTCGCTGCCTCGAATGCCTCGTACACCTGTTGCTACAATTATTTGTGCACACCAGCAGCTGAAAGACAGTGTGCACTGTGTGAGTCCACTGAACCCTCTTGCGGCAGGTGTCGGCCAAATTCCAGCTGACACATACGAACATCTAACACCATTCATTTGGCACTTACAAAATGTGTGGCCATTCGTACTATCATCACAAAAACAGTCAGCAGACAATCACTGTTGGGCTTGATGTGAAATCTGTCTAAGTGCCCCACGACTGTGGAGTTGCCGATTGCACGTGATGCGCCACAGTGTTGGCTACACCCACATGTGCATGTGTCGTGCACTCCCCCCCGCAGTTGAGGTGCCTTTAATCTGATCACAGAGTGACACCTTGGTCTGTGCACACTGAATGCATGGGGGAGTGGCAGCTGTTGATAACTCTGTTCTGGACATCAGAGCTGCAGAACACGCACCGTGTTTTGACAGACACGGGCATGTGTATGCTTGCTGTCCTCACATCGAAATACATAAAAACTCATATCGCCTTTGCGACAGGCTGGAGAGCGTGCACATTGACAGGCTGTTCCAGCTGTTCCGCCAGTTCATGTGGACATGCAGCAGGCGATCTGAAAGTCACGTCTGTCTGACAAGACAGCGAGCGGCACACCACCATATGACAGGCCAACAGTACGACAAATACACCACTTTCAGTCGCCTATCAGCAGAAATATGATGTACCAAACACCGTTTGTTCAGTTACCACAGCGCTTTTTTTTTTAATCAAATCAAATCAATTTTATTTATATAGCGTCAAATCACAACAAACAGTTGCCCCAAGGCGCTTTATATTGTAAGGCAAAGCCATACAATAATTACGGAAAAACCCCAACGGTCAAAACGACCCCCTGTGAGCAAGCACTTGGCGACAGTGGGAAGGAAAAACTCCCTTTAACAGGAAGAAACCTCCAGCAGAACCAGGCTCAGGGAGGGGCAGTCTTCTGCTGGGACTGATTGGGGCTGAGGGAGAGAACCAGGAGGGGAGCAGAGATCAATCACTAATGATTAATGCAGAGTGGTGCATACAGAGCAAAAAGAGAAAGAAACACTCAGTGCATCATGGGAACCCCCCAGCAGTCTAAGTCTATAGCAGCATAACTAAGGGATGGTTCAGGGTCACCCGATCCAGCCCTAAGTATAAGCTTTAGCAAAAAGGAAAGTTTTAAGCCTAATCTTAAAAGTAATCTTTAGAAAATACATTTATCTGCTTGTTGATTTTAACCATTTCACACTCCTGTTATGAGACAGTGATTGTGGTGCAGTGGTAAAGTTTCCATCTGGTAATCAGAGCATGTGGGTTCAAATCCTATGAGTGGCATTTTGTTTAATTATTTAACCAGGGTTATTTAACTGCGGGGTTCTGTATTGCGTCGCCTTTTATATATTATTTATATCAACCCAGTAATATTCACTAATTATACAGTTCATTTTTATTTTATTTTCCTCCACATCAGCAGCGCGATGTGGTGCAGTTCGTCCCACAGTGCGAGCAGCTGCAACAGCTTGCACTGTGTTCCTGCTTGAAAGACACCATTGCATGCACGAACCATTGCACTGGGATCGTGCATGCCTGCTCATCGGCGTGATGTTATGTGGTGCGCTAATTCGAACTGTTTCCCCGTAATTCGACCAAATTCACACTGTGTATGAAGGGGCCCTTAGAGATGGTTTCCTGTAAATAAATGCACACACATTCTGCTTGTACTCACAGTGATGCACTCTAGCATATCAAAATGGCAGAAACAGAATTGAGAAAAAAACAAAACATAATAAAAGTCAACATTAATGAAAAAATATAAAACTTATTTCACCTCAGAAGGTTTTGGTGGCTGCTCTGCATTCATGCATTTGATTCCTTGTGTGCAGAACCCTTTCCTCAACAGAAAACATCTCACTTGCATCTTCCATTTAAATTACAATGGGCCATCTTCCAGCATACCTGGATTTTACATTAAAGCTGTGCCGCCTCTGGGCTTTTTAAGATTGAAGTCATAAAAAGAATCTTCTTTGGCACCACTGTGATTTTATTCCGTAGCATTTAAATAAGGGATTCATAATATGATATTGCCAATATGATCAAATTTTGCGCTAGCTATAAAAAATTAATAATTTCTGCCCCTAAAGGGAAGAATTTCAAGCATCAGATGGCTATGACCTATATTTGGTAGTAATGTTAGATTATGTGGTGGCTTCCAATGACTTACATGAGGGATGCTGGGAATCACGTTGCAACAGCCATTCTGAGAAAAGAAAGGCAGTGTGATGTCAGCTGGCTGCTCACTTTAATTCAGGTAACAAAATTCCATAGTTAACTCTTAAATAATGCATTTAGTTGTCATTTATTAATAGTGTTCATTAGGGCTTTAACATTTAACAAATATTTTGTAATGATTAGTCTGTCAATCATTTTTTAGATTAATTGATTAATTCGATTATTTCTCATCTGATTATTTTCTGATTAGTCAGTTATACTTGTCTATTTGTCAAATATTTTGTCATAATAAGTAGCTGTTTTACAGGTTTTTAAAAATCCCGACATATAAAGGATGTAAAAAATGAAAAAGATAGCCCATATATATATATATATATATATATATATATATATATATATATATATATATATATATATGGGCTATCTTTTTCATTTTCATTCATTTTCATTCACCTTTGTCTGTTCCCTGCGCTCCCTGGGAATATTATATTTACCTTTATGTGTTACCACTAGTCTTTTTTTTTTTTTTTGCCAGCTTGCACTCGGCCGAGACGGACGCATTTTTTCTCTTCTCCCTCTCCTTATCTTTCCTGCTTCTGTGGCGTGTTGTCTGTGAGGCTGCAGCTTTGCTCTTCTGGAAAATGACAAAAATGGATCTGTTAAAGTGGTCTCTGAACCCAATTGACACTATTTTTTCTACAAGACATTTGGGGGCGGAGGACCTGACCTGTCCTGCCGGGACGCATGTGATGGGTTATGTGATGGACTCGTGGAGGAGATGGCAGGTCATGTGCCTTTACACGCTGTCTGTGGAGGACATGTCCAGCTCTCCACAAGTTCTTTTATACTCACTCGACTGGTAAGTACTGAAAGCCAAGATAGACATGTCCCAACTTGTCCTCTAACACTCCGAAACGGAGGTGTTCCTTTGTCTCGCTTCATCAGCGAATCGGTCGTGACGCGCGAAGCCTCCGCGCGGCTTTCCATGACAAAATCTCTTGTTAAAAGTGAAATCTGCCGGAAAATGGCTGATGTCCAGGTCTTGTGATAACCAGAGAAAGAGCACACGACGGTCTCGTATCCACAGAGCCATCAGCTTAGAAATGATCCAGTGGTTTGTGCCGCATCGTTGCAGCTCGCAGCGCGGCGCACCGACCGTCCTTTAAAGGGGTCCTTAAACCTGTAGTTAAAGTCCTTATTCTCTGTGAAGCCCGTAAAATTTTCACTGAAAGCCAGATAAATTTTTCGAATGGTTTCCAGGTGCCAGTCTCTAACAGCTTCTGAAAAAATTCTGATGGAAAAAAAGTCCTTTTCATTCCGCCATTTCCAGACAATGAAAATCCGACGAGGGGGCGGGACCACTCCTTCCACAAGGCGTGCTCACAGGTGAATGACGTCACCGACAGGCGTGGAAAAACTCACGCATGCGCACGAGGGTTCAAGCATGTCTGATGTAAAAACATATGAATGAAATCCATATAGATTTTGAAAAAAATAAAAAGGTACGATACTTTATGGACAGACCTCGTACTTTTGTGTGTCGTTATTTGACTTCAAAAACTGTTTGCACCTGGCTCAGCCAATAAACCACTCGGGTTTTTGACACCTCACTGTTTTCTCTGTCTGCAACTTCAAGTTCATCACTATAACTACATGCAACAGGAATGGCATCATGATGCTGTAAAAGACGTTTCCTGGAATCTATAGGGCTGAAATACCAATGCCTGGCTTATTGATCCCATCACAACCACTCCAGCTATATCTTGAAACAGTATACATAAAGCACAGCATTATATGCATTCACAGGGTATGCATCGATCCTCCATTGCATTTCATTGAGATCCCTTTTGCACCTTGCAGCCCTTCATGTCATCATTCTCACTCATCCTTTATCATTTTGTTAAAACTTTCACTCTTTTTCCCTACTGCTTTCATTTTCTGTCAAACATCAAAGTGTGGTAGATCATGCTTGAGTCAGAGGGTCTTTGGATAATTCATGCAGTGTTTGGTTGAGCAGCAGTCAGCCTCACATGCTAACAGAGAGGTTTAATTGAGGGCTTCACCTCCTCTTACACATTTGATGGGATCAGACCCAAGTCTACAGTGCACCCAGAAAGTATTTACAACGCTTCACTTTTTCAACATTTTATGTTAAAGCATTATTCCAAAATGGATTAAATTCTTTTTCCCCCTCAAAATTCTACACACAATACCCCATATAAGAAAGGGGAAAAAAAGCTTTTGAAATTTTTGTAAATTTATAAAAAAAAAAAAAATATATATATATATATATATATATATATATATATATATATATATATATATATATATATATATATATATAAACACAACTAAGAAATCACATATACTGTACATAAGTCAAGCAAACAATCCACATTTATTTCTATAGTCCGTTAAAGCAGTGATATAGTGTTAAAAGTGCTTTACAGCAGAATTCACAAAAAAAAGTTTAAATGGCACAAAATAAAACATCACATCACCATGAGGTATTAAAAGCCAGTTTATATAAATAAGTCTTGAGCTTTGACTTAAAAAGTGCTGGGTCAGTAATAGTGCAAACATCAGGAGGTAAATTGTTCCACAGTCTGGGCACAGCTACTGTAACAGCACAATCACCCCAGAGTTTGTATTTTTGCCTCAGAACATCTAAGTAAAGCTTGATACATCTAAGTGAAGGTTGACATAATGACACTGTGAACACACAGTGACACAGTACTTGTTTCCCGGTTAGAACACCTTGTTGGCATTCATGGTACTGTACTTAAATGGCTTAAATTGAACTGGGCTCAAAGGAGTTTTTCCATTATGATTGGTGACCTCCATTCATCAATTGGTTCTCTTTGTTGTGGAGTGCCACAGGGTTCTATTGTTGGCACTCTTTTCATTGAACATGTTGCCGTTGAAATCAATTACAGCGGTGCACAACCTGTCCTTTCATTGTTATGCAGATGATATGCAGATCTATCTGGTAATGATGACTAATGGAAGCAATGCTTTGTTGTCAATTTTTTTTTATTGTATTTGTAATGTAAATTTGTAGTGGTCCCAAAATTTCATTCACCTGAATGATGGTAAGGCATTGTGTTTCTGGCATGCCGAATGTTATACTATCAAGCTTTGGTTTTCTGGCTAATTATTAAAAACCAGCTGTTAAGAATTTGGGAGTGACATCTGACAGCTGTTTGAGGTTCAATCAACAGATAAACTCTGTTGTCAAAGCAAGTTTTTCCAGCCTCGTCTTCTGGCTAAAAAGTAAAGCCCTTTCTCAGTAAACTTTGAGACAGCCATTCATGCTTTCATCAGCTCCAGACTTGATTGCTGTAATCCACTTTATGTGGGCTCCAGATTAGGTAGTGTTTATAAAATAATTAGCTGATATTTTTCAAGGGTGTTAATAAATTAAGCAAAGCTTGTATAATGTGTTGGAATGGTGTGGGAGTCCAGAATGTTTTTAGAATGTTAGACCTCAGCAATTTGTAGAAGAGGAACTCAACCATGTTTTTTTTTTTTTTCCTGTTAATTATGTACTTTTTAACGTTGATTTACTGTCTTAATGTATTCATAAATTTTAAGGTTCTAGTTTTATTATTATTAATATGTTATTTTTATTATTACTTCTATTTTGTCATTTGATTTTTAAATGGACCACAATAGAAATAAGTGTTTTCACTTTCTTGTGTCATCCATGTATTTTTAAAGTATTTACAATTATATTATGCATGTTGTGTGGGCCGCTGAAGAGGAGGTACTGCTGGCCCACCACCACCAGATGGCGCCCTGCTTGGAGTGCGGGCTTCAAGCACGAGAGGGCGCCGGAGGCACTGGGAGTGACAGCTGTCACTCATCTTCAGCACCAGCTGTCACTCATTCATTTCATCACCATCACCATAAAGGCCGGACTGCAACTCCACCTCCTCGCCGAGAAATCAACTACCAATCAGGTAATTCTCTGCTAAACCTCAAATTCGAGTATTAGTCTGATCTCTTTTTGCAGCCGTTTTCCTGGGATGGATACCCTGTCTGTGGAGTTGGCGTTTGGTGTGGACTGCGACGGCTTCGCCTCACACCCCACCCAGATAAGTGGTTATCTCAGGAGCTGCACGAGTGTGTGATTGGAGGTGGAGGTTCTCCCTCCTTTACTGAATACAGACTGTGGGATTACTGAGTGTGCGACCTCACACTCATCTGGACTGTCTCTGTTCTCTGCCAGCAGTACCGGGTCTGACTGCTGAAGACAGCGGCCACCTGGGGCGCAGGGCTTGGCGGCTCCGGTGTTCTTCAGCTCCGTTGGTGGTGGAAGCTGTGTGGATCTGGCTTTTCTCTCGCCAGGCGTCTTCTTTCGTCGAGCCTGCCCACACGTCACCTGGTGTATGATTGACAGTCACTGTATTGTTATTGTCTGTACATCGTTGTGTGATTCACAACATTAAATTGTTACTTTTTGGCTTATCCATTGTCCGTTCATTAACGCCCCCTGTTGTGGGTCCGTGTCACGACACTTTCACAACAATGCACTTACATTGAATTTACTAAATAAAATCACGCACTCACGCTTTTAATATAAAGAAGACTTACCACCCACTGCTGGAATGACGTGTGAGTCTAGAATATAGTTGGCAATGTCCATTGTTCAGTGGTGTTAGCCAATATCTGTAGCTTCTCTACAAATATTAGGCATATCAGTGTTCCATTTTGGCAGTGTTCATCCTTGACCCAAAGGATTGAAGTTACACACATACACACAGAGAGAGCTTTTTCGCTGCATTCTACTGCAAGTGGGTGCTTCTATTTTTAGACAGGCAGAAACAGAGATGGTGGTGGAGGACATCAAACTCATTACACTTTTCAGTCATGGCACTGGCAACATGAAACTTAACTCACTCATGCTAATGGAAACATGAGACTTAACTAAACTGACTAAACCAATGAACTACAAAAACTCAATAAATCATAACACTAACAACACTGTTAAACTAACATGAACCACAACATTTAAAACCCTGAACTCCCAAGGCTGGATTGCAGCACGACGTCCATTGTTTACTGGTTAGCTAAAATTGCGAATTTCTCCAAATATATTTGTCCTATCAACTTCCCGTTTTCACAGCATTCATCCTTAACCCAAAGTATATAAGCATAACAAATGGCAAATGACAGCTCTCCCCAGTTTCTTCATGATCAAAGCCATACACACACATGCACACAGAGGCCACTTAGCTATTATAATATAGATTATTTTTGATTGGCTTGAATGTTTGGTCTCCAAAGTCATGGGCAAACAAGGTCTACATCCATCCACTGGATTCTTTGGCATACAGTACCCCATAACAGGATAACTAAGCAATCTATCTATTGATGCAATCTATTCCTTTTCAAATAATAAAAATAGAAATATTAATGCAGGTAGCAGCTTCACAGAACAGGTAGCTGTGGGTAAGAAACAAGGCTACCAGTATGTAGACCTGGTTCCACTCTTGTCACGATACCTGTCTGTGATCTTGGACAGGACTGTTCATCTGCATTGGCCCAGTCAACTCAGTTGTAAATGGGTATCAGCCTTGGCTGGGGAAATAACCTGGATAGGACTATTTTCAGATCCTGGAGTATCAAAGACTCTCACTTTCTTCATGGTATGGAATCTGGAGCTAAGCACCAGCACTAACATAGGACATACTTCTTCTTCTACTTCTCTGGCTCCACATCTGATCAGTAAATGAATAAACTCCAACTTTAAATCAAATTTCACTGAAACCTGTTTACCTTTTTGAGATAACCTGCTGAAAAATATGCAAACAAACAGAGTTGAATAAATTACTTCTTGACTGAGGTAATACAACTCAACATGATCGAAGTGAGAGGACATTTTATATCAAAATGTGGCTGTTTTGACATTTAGTGTGTTTAAAACAATCTCTGGTTTGGAGCACTGAAAGAAAGTGGGACAAGCTGACAAAACAATGAGGGAATTGATTTTGACAGAATCATTCAGTTAAGATACCCCATGTTCACATATTTGACTGTCAGACTTAAATGCTATGCAGGGGTGGCCAAGTTCGGTCCTCGAGAGCCACCTTCCTGACACTCTTAGTTGTCTCCCTGCTCCAACACACTGAAGTTCCTGCATACCTTTTTCTATTCTTTCCCCTGCTGTGTCTCTATTTCATTTTCAGTTATGGCAGCTCCAGGATCTCATTTTACACAAGCAAGTGGTGAATGCTGCGTCACGCTTTTTCATCATTACTGATATGATTTCCTTCGCTGTCTGCTGGGATGTATAAATTCTAAACCATGTTCAGGTCAGCTAACCTTCAGCTAATCATGATGCTCAAACCGCCGGGTCTTGCCACAGGCTAATACCTAACCTTGTCATGTTTTCACTTGCCTCTGATAGCCAACTCTCAGCCTCAGCTGAACACATCTAATGCCATGGTTGCATCCAGGTCCTTTGCATTCAAGTGTGAAGATGCTCTGAAATCTGCAATCTTTTTGGCACAAAGCCCTTTGAACAACTATGCTGCATTAGCGTAGAATACAAATGTCTTTGCGGGGAAGAAGACGTGAACAGTCAGAATGTCAGTGAGCAGCTGACTGCTGTTAATTTTCCTAAGGAGGAGCTTGAGTGAGCTTTCCACAAGCTATGAAAGTTGTTTTTTTTTTTTTTTTTTTTTTTTGTCTTATTAATTTGGCAGCTGTGTGACACAGAGGGGTGCAGTTCTAGCAGCAACATCTGAGTGAGATTTGTCTGTTGCGTCAGTATCAGACTCACTTTATGTGAGTGAGGATTTGTATATCCAGTCATGCCCGCTGTTGGACTGCTGTCACCAATAAGTGGACCGTGGTCCAGGTCCAGACCCAGATGACATTCAGTATGGTAAATGGACTGCATTTGTATAGTGCTTTCCCATCTGAATCGGAAACTCAAGTGCTTTACAATGATGCCTCACATTCTGTCATTCACACACACTAATGTTAGGGTGCTGCCTTGCAAGGTGCTCAACTGCACACTGGGAGCAGCTGGGGGATGAAGGAACTTGACCAAGGGGCCTTATTCAACTTTTCAGGTGGTGGGGGTTGAACCATAGATCCACTGGTTTCGCCATTGGGACCCAGAGCTATTACTAGATTTTGACAGATCATTTTCTATTTTAAGCTGTGCAACTGTTCCGCATTCATGGTAGTCTTATTATAACTGTGCAGTGTCATGATCCAGCCCTTTAGGGCCATCTGTTATTAGTATTGCCTCGTATCTGCGTGTGTATTCTGTGTTTTTATCCATGTCTTGTCATGTTCAGATTATCATTAGTTTGGTTTCTGTTATCCTTGTATCTGTTCACTCTTGGTTTGTTAAGTTGCTGTAGTTTAGTTCTGTCCATCAAGTGTATATTATGCCTTGGTCACAGGTTTTGGTTATGTTCCTTTAGTTATTTATTGCACTCTGTTTATCATTTATTTTGTGTTGCTTTATCATGCTTTAATCAATGGTATTGGTTATCTTCAGAGTTTTCATCCAGTTGTGTTCCTTTAATTATGTATTGCATTTTCTCTTCATCTGTTACCTTGTTTTATTAATTGCATTATTCTCTAGTCACCGTGTTTGTTTATTCGCTGTTTTTCAGTTGTTTGTTTTGCTCTTCTCATTTGTGTATTCAGTTCTTATGTTCAGGCTTAGTTTGTTACCAGTCATAGTTGTTCTGCATTCTGTCCATGGTTTCTGTTATTGCCTCTTGTTCTTTGACTGCCCCTGCTTCAGCTCTTGTGTCTTTGTCTCCCACACTTTGATTCAGTCTGCTTTGCATTTTCACTCACTCCCGCTCTTGCACCTGCTCACGCATCTTTGTCTGTTTCATCACCCCACTCTGTTTTCCTGCCTTTACTATATCTTGTCTCATGCATATCTCTGTTCACTAGTCACGCCCCCTTCCAGAACCTTCAGGACACCTGCATCTCATTTCACTAATCACACCACCAGTTATTTAAGCCCTCACAGTCTCACAGTCCCTTGCTTGATTGTTGATTGTTTTCACTTTCCAGCTCTCACATCCTTGCCTTGTTTAGCCCAGCATTTAGCCTGCCGGTATTTGACCTCACTTTGTCCATGACCACGATTTTGTTTCTGCCTTTGATTGCCACCACGCCGTGTATTTTGATATCAGCCTGTTTCCTTGACCAAGCCTCAGCCTCAAGTCTGTCTGTACTTTTGCTTCGCTGCTGGACCTCCCGTGTACCAAATCCCAGCTTGGTAATTAAACCTTTTTCTTACACCAGCCTACTTGAGAGAGTTTTGCATTTGTGTCCTGCTCGGTTTGTGCCACGCCTGACATGCAGCTTTCATCTTTGTGAAGCATGTACACAGAAAGCACACAAACATGCATTATAACTCATCCCACGTGACACATCTGAAACAATCAAATCATTTATTAAGAGCACTCTTATGCAGCAAAATTGCACACACACAAACAGAGCTAACCATGACCTCTGAGGAGACAAAGACACAGAAACTTGAAGAAGAAATGAACACTTTAAAATGAGAAAAATAAAGCTTTTAATATAAAAATGAACAAATGTGTTCAAACTTCCCACAGGAGAGGTCAAAACCAGTTTGCCTTATGCACTCCATGGCTGTAATTAAAAGCAGAAATATGAAACATCATGATGAGACAAAACACAAATCTTATATCAAATACATAATCGAAAATACATGTTCGAAGAGTGCAAGATGATTGATCCACCCAAACCACACTTTTTTTTAATTTCTCGAATTAAGCACATTTTTAAGATGCCTTTTTGTAAAGTGTTTTTATTTTTAAATGCAAACCTTATTTTATTTACAATGAGAAATGAACATTTATCATTATTTTATTAAAAGGTTAGTTGCCAGTTCAGTGTGAACATTAATATAATCATTGTTGAAATACTACTGAATTATACTGTATACTGTATTTTGTTTGTTACTGATGACATACAGATGCTGACACAACTGCTAGGCTACTAAAAATAAATAAATATAAATATGGCACTGAATCATAACGCAAGATGTGATGATGATTATGATGTTCCAGACCTTTACTTGAGGAAATTGTCTTTACCTGGAACTCTTTTTAAATTTTCATTGATTACCCCTGCTGTAGGATGTCAAGGAGTAACAATTATGAGGTGTTTCTGTGTAGGCTCTCAGTTGTCCAGGTGGTTTCCATAGTAGAGAAGCTTGAATCTTCAACTGGACGAACCTCTGAAGAGAGACCCCACGAGCGGCTATAAGAAGAAAATCATTAGCTACCTCCAAAACCTGGAGAAAGAGGGACTCATCGACAGGCAGACATACTGCAGACTGTACCCTGGGGACGCCACTCCATGCATCTATGGACTGCCCAAAATCCACAAACAGGACGTGCCACTCAGGCCTATTGTATGTAGCACAGATTCCATCACATACAATTTGGCCAAGCACCTCAAGTGGATTTTGGCTCCTCTAGTGGGTAACTCAGACCACCATGTGGAGAACACACAAGATTTTGTGAACAAGACCAAGGACCTGCAGCTGGAGGCAGATGAAACTATGGTGTCATTTGATGTGACATCGTTGTTCACCTGCATCCCCACCACTGAGGCCATCTCAGCTGTGAGGCAGAGACTGCTGGAGGATGTGTCTCTACTTGAAAGGACCAAACTCACACCAGACCACATCTGCCAACTCTTGGAGATCTGTCTTAACACCATGTATTTCCTGTTTAGGGGGAATGACTACAGGCAGATCCATGGTTGTGCGATGGGGTCTCCGGTATCCCCCATTGTGGCCAATCTGTACATGGAGCGAGTGGAGAAGACAGCCTTGACTTTACTTTAAACCGGTTAACACCTTGAGACAGAAATTAGTTTACCCTAAGGACAGGATCCCTAGTTACAAACAGAGCAATGTAGTGTATTCTATCAGATGCCAGGAAAACTGTAATGAACACTACATAGGTGAGACTAAGCAACCTTTACACAAAAGGCTATACCAGCACCGCAGAGACGGCGTAAATGGACCTCAGTCTGCAGTTCATCTCCACCTGAAAGACACTAACCACACGTTTGAGGACAAAGAAGTTAAAATCTTAGCCAGAGAGAAGAAATGGTTTGAGAGAGGTGTCAAGGAAGCATTATTTGTGAAACAGTTTGAAACCCAGCCTTAACCAGGGAGGGGGTCTGAGACACGCTTTGTCCCCTGTTTACAATGGGGTACTCAGGTCAAAGCAGTTTCAGTCTTTTGTTCATGTTAATGAATCATTCACGTCATCAGGAGAGTCGTCAAGGGAGCCATCAGGAGAGGCTTCCGTCCCATCATTAGGAGGGACAGCTGCCCTGTCATTAGGAGGGTGCTAACTAGAGCACAATAGGTGCTAATTAGAGCTATTGTTTAGTCACTAGCCTATAGCAGTCAGCCTCTCGGTAGGAGGGGTCTGGTTAGGTTTAAAAAACTCCAGCTTTTGTTGGCTTCTGTATTTTCTTCTCTACAAGAGTCAAGACAGAAGTCAGACTACCAGAACAAGAATTTTAGCTGAGGAAGCTTCTGCGATTTGAAGCGAAACGTCCTCGCATCAAGCAACCCAGTCCAGTCGAAGATTCAAGCTCCTCTACAATTGTGAGGTGTCTAGATTTGCAGGTATTAGTAGTAATAGTAGTAGTATTTTCCCTCCCTGGGTCACCACCTTGTCATGATGGAGGTGTTTGTGTGATGAGTTGTGCTTTTCAGAGCATGAACATCTGATAGGACCACCCCCTGACAAATTGGTCCGATGTGAGGAAACAAAGAGCAACTCAAGACGACCCTTTATGATGGACACTATTAAGGAGAGAATTACATCACCTAGAAGAGGCAAACCAGGGCATCCTACTAGAGACAAGCTGTGGGGGGGGATGAGTCCCTGGTGGCCATTACATCAATAGAGCTCATTCTGGCTCAGCCCAAAAACACATGGTGTCACCTCCTCAAAGACTCGACTGGATCTGGTTTCCATCTCCCTAGCGGAGTCAAAAAACACCTCAGTGAGGGGCCCCTTCACACATAACATGAAATTAAGCGAAAGAAGCAAAAACCGGCCGATAAAACGCAAACAAAAAACAAAATGGGGAACCGCAAAACATTCCACCTGCTGTCGGGAGGAACACATGGTTGGACAGGCGTGCAAGACTGGGATAAAAACTTGAAGCAGAAACAGTGTTGGTTGTGGTTCTGTATGAGGGTGCAGCCAGGCGCAGCTGCTTACTTTCATTTTTGATCCGAAGTGTACCCGAATCACAGGCATCCTAGTCTAATGTGCAAACCATTACGCCACCACCTCTCTTGGTTGCCGGGTCTGCACTTTATAAACCAGCCTCTTAGGAGGTAAGCCAGAGTAAGCCCTTTCATCCTATTTTTGTACATTTTTTTGGTTCATGGGCAATTGCAATAGAATGGCACCCTGTTGAATAGGGGTGTCAGTTTTTGCATAAGCCACGTTTGTCCATTTGACAGGTCAAGTTGTACATTTTCTGAATAGTAAATGTTTTTCAAATACATGAGCAAGCATGCACACACACACACACACACACACACACACACACACACACACACACACACACACACACACACACACACACACACACACACACACCTCAGAACCCTTTCAAAGTGTTCTCCTGTTTCAGTATTGGTTTTACAGATGTGACCACGAAAGTCCTGCATGCAGAATAATGGTGCTCCTGTTCTGTGTCTTGGCCTGATGACTTCATGCTGCTGCCATTGGGAAGCTTGGCAGCTGTGAAACATGTTATAGTGTATAAAACAGGCTTTGTACTGGCTTAGTGTGTCAAGTACAAAGTGAACCTTTGTGGTGACTGTAAAATCCTGTATTTTGCTCTAAACACCAGGGGCAATTGTTGTTTATATCTGACATTTCCAAATGTTCTCACCACATTTGTCACTTCATGAGGCCTGAACTGGCAGCTGTGCCAGCTAACGTACAAATGTGGGCAGATGATACTATACTTGTCTTTACAACCTTGACATCAGCCACGCGAGGAGCCTTTCAACTTCACCTCAGTTCTCCTTTTCCCCATCCTGTCACCATTCCTACTCATCACCGCCATCCAGTCATCGCAATTCTCTTGACGTCTCTGTTTTGCTCCCTTATGTCCTCTGCAGTATTAAACACCAAGAAACACAGCTTGGGAGTAATTTTTGTCAGTTACAGTGCTTGGACCAATGGTTTGTCATATTTGTAGCTTCCTAATTGGTGTCACCCACTGTCAAAGAGCTGGGAAGTCTCATCACACAGACGAGGATGCCCATGACGTTTAGCTGCACATTTAACAAAAGAGTTTGCAGTAGGTGCTTGGTAGGAAGCAGTTGTGTGTTGACAGAACATAGTTGTATTTCACTGTAAATATGGTTTGATGAAATGTAAGATTTAACACAAAAGTTGAATCAGATGGCAGGAGGAAAAAATAACAATACCTGTCCTGTCCGGGGGTTGTCATAGACTATCATCCGCTTCATTCTTCCAATGGTGGGCATAGTTCAGTTAATCTGCTAATAAGTAAAGCTATTTTTTTGTTTGTTTGTTCATTTGTTTTTGTTTGTGGATTAGCTATTTAGATAACTTTGAAAACCATGAGTGCGCCAATAAACTTCCACTAAATAACTTTAAAAAGAAAAAAAAAAAGTTGAAATGTCATGTTCATTTGCACTCACAGTAAGGAGGACATTTAATTAATAAATAATTCCAATTTCAGAAAACAGTATTTACTCACTAACATTTTGGTTTGTGCACCAATTTTTATTTGTTTTTGTTTGTATATAAAGTCATCTTGGTAACACTTTATATTAACTGCATGCTATAAAGCATTTATAAAGTCTAAGTAAATGCTTAAGTAACTACTTGTAGAACATTTACAAAGCTTTCTTTTTTATTAGCTACTCATTGCTAAGAATACAAATAGATGGCTTAATAATTATTAATAACAAAATATGTAATGTCTTTATAAAACATTTACAAATGAATTTTTAATTCTCTATAAACCATTTAAGAAAAGCTGATCATTAATAGTTCATCATTTACAAATGTAAAATCAGACACTATTCATTAGTAATAAAAATACTTTACAAATCATATTTTTATTGTCTTTACATTTTTTCCTCACAAATTATTAAGCCTTTACTAAGCATTAATAAACCATTAGTTGATGCTCAATGTATGTTATTTGTAAAGAATGCATTAACTACCTATCCTTAATCCTCAGTACTTTATGTATCATTTGTTAATAATGTACAAAGCTCAAGTCTCTTTCCCCATCACTATAAGTATGTAGTTTTAAAGACTATCTATGTATGAATTTGTTTTATAACTCATTTGTATATGCTTAATATATATTTTAATCACAATATCAAACAGTTGACCACTTCACTTTTATATGTCCATTTTTAAATACTTATCAACACATTAGTAAACTTAGAAATACTATTATAAAGCCTTTACAAGCTGTTAGTAAAGTATTTGGTGTGAGCTTAAGTAAAGTAAAGGTTAAATTTGTTTTATAACTCATTTGTTATATGCTTAATATATATTTTAATCACAATCTCAGTTGACCAATTCACTTTTATATGTCCATTTATAAATGCTTATCAACGTATTAGTAAACTTAAAAATACTATTATAAAGCCTTATAAAGCCTAAAGTATTTTGTGTGAGCTTAACTAAAGTGAATGTTAAATTTGCATTATAACTCATTTGTAGATGTTATTTATATGTGTTATGCAGAATCACAGCAATCACAACAGTTGGCCAATTTACTTTTACATATCCATTCATAAATACTTATTATCATATATTTTGTTTTGAGGAATTGGTACAGCGGTATTAGACAAGGAGTGCGGGTTCATTCGTCGCGAAATGTTAAAGTGTTCATTTAGGCGGTGGTGTTGATTTGCGAGTAATTGCGCCACCATTAGTTGCTAACTGATTGCTAAATGTGGGTTCAGAATGGGTCACCATTATCCGTTAAGCGATAGCAGCTAATCGGCTAACGTATTAAAAAACTAACGAGGTTTTACTTCCGATGATATAAATTCATATCGATCAAGCGGGTAGCCTCTCGGATAGAAGCAGAGTGTCTGCTTGATGATTTTCAACATTAGAATACGTTAAGCAGTCACATTTCGTACGACAACGGTTACCCAATGCAGCTTTAGCCTAGCTTTCGCTAACACTTACACACACAGCTGATTAACCATCGTTTTTGGTGAAATTTCTGCTGGATGTGTGCATCAGAATGCCAGTGATTAAGCAACATTAGTTCATACAGTCAGAAAAAAACAGTTAAAGCCAGTTTTTTATTTGAATCTTTCCGCTCAGACGTTTGTCAAGAATGAGAACAGAAACAGGAAGTGTCGTAGGACGTCTTCCTCACCATTTTAAATTTGTTGAACAATTGTGTGAGCTGCTGCCATCTGTCAGTGATATACTATCATTTGCACTTGGTGTTGCAGCCATTTGTCAGAGAGGTAACTTGAAGAAGGAAATCACTTCGCACATCCCTTGGCAACAGGTGCGTAAGAGAGGGCACATAGGCTGCTGAACTACAGTGGTCCCTCGTTTATCGAGTTACGTACTAAAAATAACCCGCAATAGGCGAAATCCGCAAAGTAGTCAGCATTATTTTTTACAATTATTATAGACATTTTAAGGCTGTAAAACCCCTCACTACACACTTTATACACTTTTCTCAAACAGGCATTACATTTTCTCAGTTTTCTCTCCTGTGTAAACACTCTCAAAGTTCAATCAAACCTTAGTAGAAAAATAAGACCAACCTGTTTTCAGGCCCAAACATTTGTTTGAGAAATAAAAATAGAACATTTTCCTATAAATAATTATGATGGCTTTTAGAACTAATGCATTTATTTTGGACACATAAGAAATTATTAATAGTGACTGACCAGTATTTCACAGATCCTCTGATTGCGCCTCTTCATCCTGGCGCTGCTCTGCTGTCGCGTCTTTTTCCACTGAGTGACACCTCAGTGCAGGTGTCTTTTTCCGAGTGAAGAACACAGTTATGGGTAGTTGTTGGTGCTCTTTTTTCTTCTGGGTGAGAAGATTCTTATAAACAGACACGCAGAACACAATGCGCATGCTCTCCCTACGCAGTGCCGCGACCAGCCTGCTTGATGAGGACGCAGAACACAATGCGCTGTAAAAAAAAAAAAAAAAAAAAAAAAAAAAAAGCAAAATTGGACTAAAAATATCTGCGAAACTGCGAGGCTGCGGAAGGTGACCCACGTTATAGCGAAGGACCACTGTATAGGACTGTAATAGAAAATTACAGTCCTATAGTACATGCTCCATTTCCTCTGCCTAAGTTTATTTATAGGTATGCTCATATTGAGGCAGGTCTCTTGATGTGTTTACATATATATATATATATATATATATATATATATATATATATATATATATATATATATATATACAAGGTCTATTAGATAAAAAAACAACACTTTTATTTTTTTTTAACTATATGGATTTGAATGACGTGCAATTACACCAATCATGCTTGAACCCTCGTGCGCATGCGTGAGTTTTTTCACGCGTGTCGTGACGTCATTACCCTGTGGGCAGGCCTTGAGTGAGATGTGGTCCCACCCTCTCGGCTGAATTCCTTTGTTTCACACGCTGCTCGAGACGGCGCGCGTTGCTTTATCAAAATTTTTTCTGGACCTGTGAGGAATATCTGAGTGGACACTATTCGAGAAATTAAGCTGGTTTTCGGTGAAAAGTTTAACAGCTGATGAGAGATTATGGGGTGTTTCTGTCGGTGTAAGGACTTCCCATGGAGCGGGACGTCGCGCAGCGCTTCCAGGCGCCGTCGTCGGCCTGTTTCGAGCTGAAAGCATCCTAATTTAAGGCTTAATTCACCCAGGACATCGTGAGAGAACAGAGAAGATTCAGAAGAGGCCGGCATGAGGACTTTATGCGGACATTCCACTGTTTAAGGACATTTTTTGATGAAAGACGTGCGCGCAAATTCGCCGAGTCGTTTCCGTGACGACTCAGCGAATCTGTGTGAGCTGCGACAGGAAAAACACCTCCGTGTTGAAAACCATTTGTAAAATTCAGGCGGCTTTTGATGGCTTTCAACAAGTGAGTAACTGAGAAATTGTTTAACAGCTTGGGCATGTTCCAACTCGCCCGTTAAGGTTTCCAACGGAGGTGTTTTTCCTGTCGCGACCCCCCGCGGTCGGGTCCGGCCCAACATGCGACTCTGCCCGCACGTTCTTTCATTACAAAATGTCCGTTAACAATGGAATGTCCGAATAAACTCCTCATGCTGACTTCTTCTGAAAGTTCTCTATTCTCTGACGACTTACTGGGTCAACAGAGCCTGAAATGTGGAAGTTTTCAACTTGAAACGGCGAGATGCTGCCGCCTCGAAGCGCAAATCGCCATCAGGCGCCGTGGGCCGTCCTTACGGCGACACTACCAGACCAAAATCTCTCATTAGCCGTTAAAATATTTACCGAAAACCAGCTGAATTTATCGAATGGTGTCCACTCAGTTGTGCCTTACAGTTTTGAAAAAATTTTTATCAAACAAAGCAGCAGTCTCTGAGCCATTCCTAAACAATGAAAAAATCGACGAGAGGGTGGGCGACTCCTCACTCAAAGACTGCCCACAGGCGAATGATGTAACCGACAGGCGTGAAAAAACTCTCGCATGCCCACGAGGGTTCAAGCATGTCTGATGTAATCACACGTGATTCAAATCCATATGGTTTTTGAAAAAAATAATAAGGTCGGATACTTTTCTAATAGACCTCGTGTATATATGTATATATATATATATATATATATATATATATATACATATATATATATATGTCTCGAGGACCGAACTTGGCCACCCCTGCACTACAGTATCTATAGAGGAGCACCAGCACCAATGGGCTACAGGGCCAGGGTTGGTAATAACAATTTGGCTCCACACTACATAACTGCATTTGTACCCCAGTGTCAAAAAAGGAATCACTTTAAGTCTTTATGGTTCTAACAAAAAAAAAAAGAAAAAAAAATGAAAAGGTAAATAACACGTGATGTTTGGTGCTGCTATGCAGCTCTGAGAGTCAGGACAGTATAAATGTTGTTTTTGTTGTGGTTGGTATGCAGTCAGCTCCACAAACATGCTGACACTGACAAAGTTCACCAGCGTTTGTCTGTCTGTTTGACTGTTACAGGATAACTCAAAACGTTTTGAATGCATTTGAACCAAATTTAGTAGAATGATGGGAAATATGTCCAAGATCAATCGATTAAAATTTGGTGATGATCTGGATTAAACTCTGGCATATAGCATAATGTATTAGTTTGCCCTTTTGTGAATCCACATCCTTCGATATTGATATGTGGCATGGTGGAGGTATGCGCTCTACCAAGTGCCCTTCTAGTTTTAGCAAACTGGATTTCATGGCATATGATGAATTTGAGCTCAACAGTCAGTCTTTTTATCTTTAATTTGTGCTAATTTACATCAGCAGTGAACAAATGGTGTGGTATTTTCAGCATTTTTTTGTACACTTCTCCGACAGCACTAGCAATAGCAGGGTCCATGGTGTTGTCTCTCATTTTAAATCCTCACTCACAGCAGCTTCTTGTTACCTCATGGGCTTGTTTCTGCCCACAGCTTTAGGGTGATGCTCACATGGTCCTTCAGCATGGCCCATCTTTGGGTCGAGGCTGAAAACAATGTGTAAAGCTTTTTGCAGGACACCAAAGTAGTTTATAGCATCAACAGATCCCTCAGCATCATCACACACAACTAAATTCAATGTAGGTGCCCCACATGGCACAAGCGAAGCTCGGGGATTCTTTTCTAAGAGCCTGGCTTGACCAGCCTTATTTTCGCCTGTCATGTTTTCCCTGTTGTCATATGACTGTCCTTTGCACTCTTCAAAAGTAATTCCCAACTCCTCAGGTCTCATCAGGATTGTGGATGCCAAGTGCTGGCCTGGGGACTCCTCTTCCTGCAAAAATCCTATAAAATGTTCCCTGATATGGGACTTCTCAATCAGTGACACCACTCTAATGACCACTGAAAGCTTGTCTGTGTGGCTACGTAGTATCTGTGAGTCCAGAATTATAAAAAAAACAAAAAAAAAACTGTCTGCTTGATGTCATCCAGTACAGCAGATATGATTTTGCTGCTCAACAAATCCATCAGTTCATTTCCTCTTTCGACATGGTTAGGGTGATCTTTCATAATGGGATCAAACCTGGCCACAAGTTCAACTTCTTTGCGAAAACTCCTATTTGATGGTGTGAACAGTGTTTTTGTGTCCTCTTAGAGACAAATTTTGAACTGCCAGTGACTGCACAGTGTCAGCACTGCTCTCCATCTCAGCCGCTCAGCCTCCAGAAGTGCCACCTCCTGCTTATCAATAGTTTCCCCACTTCTTAACCTCCCTGCCAGTTCCTTCCATGCCTTCATGCAACTGAGGTGTTCTGGACTGTTTTCATGTGATGTGAGGTAAGCACTTGCATGTTTCCAATTTGCCATTCTGAACTTGTTAAATGAATGTTCCTCTTGGAAAACAATTTGCAGCAGAACCAAAAGAGGCTATTGTACTCCATGGAATACACAAGCCAAGTTCTTGCCATCTTTTCACCACTAACTAATGTCTTTTTTAAAATATTGGTGGTCGCAACTTCTGCTATCACTCTCATTCCTACGGAAAAAAGTCAGGTGGCAACTTACTATGCCATCAGATTAGTACCATAAGCACTTGAGCGATAAAACATGCATTTGGGCGTATTATGTGATTTCACTTGCATAGATTTTAACTGCAAACGGGCTTTTTTCTCCGCGCATGTGCACACTCAGAGGAAACTGCTAACTCAAGGAAGGAAAATAGTGCTGGGAGCGAGGAAGAATATGTAACCAGCACACCCCCGCCCTCTCAAAGTTGATTTCTGCTTGCGCAAAGTAGATTTCTGCTCTTTCACTCAAAACTTATGGCACTATGGGGGAGGTTTTGGCACTGTGGGGGAGGGAACCACGGTCAGTACTGGCTCTGTTGTGACTGGTCATTTTTGAAGAGCAAGATTTGATTGACAGCCCTCCTCTCAGACATGGAGTCTGTTGAAATGAAGACAACGGCGTCTGGGCAGAGGTTCCTTCAGGTAAGAAACCTCTGCCCAGACACCGTTGTCTTCTCCAGGGAGATGATGGTGTAATGGTTTGCACGTGATTTAAGAGGTTTGTCATCTGATGGTTAATAATCCCATTATTCCCTTTGATTGGTTTGGGTGTAGAGAGTCTCAGACGTGCCAGGTTTTCATTCATTTCAGGTGATTTTTTAGGACTTTCTGTAATTTATTGTCAAACTAGAAGCACTCGGAGAGCGCAAACCTCTGCCAAGGCCATAGGGTCACTGACATCACATGGAATACCCTTTGGCAAAGAGACTTATTCCACGTCATTTCACACATCTACCATCATGTTTCAGATTTAGTGGTTAACCCTCTGGGGTCTGAGGGCATTTTTTGGACAATTCACTCACCTAGCATAAATGTTTTATTATTGCTGTTAACAGCTCTCCCTGCATCCCACAATCAAATTTTATGTCTCTTTTTTTTCAGGACAACTTGTACTTTCAAAATATACATGCTATAGGATGGATGAGATTTATTGTCATTGTCATTACAAGTGCAACAACAACGAGATTACGTCCACACTCAAATTGCCACAGACAAAATACAGCAATTAATCCACAATTATTACTTGTTTACCATAATAATGGGACACATCAGAATTAAGACAACACATTTGACATTGTTTATGTGCACTAAACTTGAAACAGTCCGTTTTCCACATTGAGGCGATGTGAGTGTGTGGTAGCCGCAGCAACATGTCGTTGCGCTGCTGCCAGCTTGGGGGGAACAGGGGCCTACTGCAGTTAAAACTGCACAGCCCCCAGAGGGGGAATGGAGTGGTGTGAGCGGGGGCCGGGATGGGGTGGTGGATGGGTTCAGCAGGGGGGGTAGGGACGATGTGGAGAGAGGAGGAGATGCGTTCGCCCTCGCCGGAGTCCCAAGCTGATAGTTGTGTTTCATAAGTGTAATAAAGGTTTACAATCAGAAATAAGAAAGGAACAAGTAAAGCAGAAATAATTTTCCACACACATTTATTCAAAACACACACCAAACTATAATAAAGGAGTAACACAACACTCCTAAAAACAATCTTTGGTGTGTCATGTGAGGTGAGTCTGCCCTACAATTGGATTTTGGAAAACCATGTGACGGTGAACCAATTCTGATTGGACACTCACATTGCTCACGTCATCACACAGCTTCTATGAGGAGTACAAAGATGGTGGACTTTGGCTCGAATGTCCGTGGAGTTAACTTTTCAGCAAAAAAAAAAAGTAAGTTTCCATCTCATATCATTAAAAAGTTATTTAGAATTTAGTAAAGCTTGGTCTCAGCCGACGGCAATCGACGCCAGAGGGTTAAACCCTTAGATCTTCAGCAAATGTATTTATAAAGAGAAACTGCATGAACTACACAAGTTTTTTTTTATTTTCTATTAAGTTTAATCAATGAGGAGACACAAATGCTAAACTATTGATGTGTTGTAACGTAATTTTTGTTCAGTCTTTGTGACCCATCGTCATAAAGTTTGATGCAAAAATGTTCAAATTGGCCCTATCCTGCAATGATAAAGAATCCTTAAAAAAAATTACTGTATCCAGATCGTGTTCCAGATCATTACCAAAATTTAATGACTTCTAAGTTAGGCCAAGATACACCCCTGGTAAAAATTTCATTGAAATCCGTTGAGGATTTTTTTGAGTAATCCTGCTAACAAACCAACCAACCAACAAACAAACAAACGGACGCAACCGAAAACATAACCTCCTTGGCGGAGGTAATAATGCTGAATTTATGTGGAAATGATTGTTGTACAAAAATTCACAGATCTGTCACTGAGATAGATGATGACTGGAGTGCAGTTTTAAACAGAAACAAGGCAATCCAAAATGACGCACTTTAAATAGGAGTGCTGGGAAGGAGTGAGAGACACGTGCCATGGGCCCTTCTGGGAATAACCTTAGGGCTTTTGTTGGTGACCCACGTTAAATAAGAACCTCTTCTTCTTCTTTGACATCTGGGCAGAGGTTCCTTCAGGTTGACTTCTTTGTTTCAGCAGACTCCATGTCTGAGAGGAGGGATGTCAGTCAAATCTCACTCTTCAGAAACAACCAGTCATAGCAGAGCCAGTACTGACCCTGTTTCCCTCCCTCATAGTGCCATACATTTTGAGTGAGACAGCAGAAATCCACTGTGCATGAGCAGAAATTTGCTTAGAGAGGGCGGGGCACACTGGTCACATATTCCTCCTCGCTTCTTTCTCGCTTGAGGAGCAGTTACCTCTGACCATGTGCACACGCAGAGATAATTTGTCCCTCACATTTAATATCTATGCATGTGAAATAATATATTACGCCCAAATGCATGTTTTATCATGTGAGTGCTTATGGCACTGATCTGACGCCATAACGTACTGAGTCCTCCGTGAACCAGCTCAGTCCGAGTCCTGTTAGTCAGAGTTAGTAGGGTTGGTTGACAGAAGCTCATCCTCAGCAGTGGGGCTGAGTAGGGGTTCAGCTCCAGGCATTTCTATCAGATAGCATATTGGCACGTTACTCAAAGCACACAATACAGAAATTATGAGAAATATTAAAATTAAATTCAATTGCAGTTGTCCAGTTGTCTTGTAGCCTAGGCATACCCGGTCTACACACACACACACACACACACACACACACACACACACACACACACACACACACACATGCAAAAACCCACCTGAAGCCTCATGCTGGGGAGAAGTAGATGCAAAGATGTCTTCATCCAAATATCAGGTACATATTTGGGGAGACATGAGTAGCTGATGACATAGGTAGCTCATCCTGAAGGGTTGAGACCATTCTAGAAGAGGCCTGTGTAGCTGATGAGGTAGATGGCTGCTCCTCATCCTGAAGGACTGAGACGATTCCAGCAGAGTCTTGTCTAACGGGAAGGTGGGTGGCTCATCGTGAACAGTGACAGGGGATGCTCCAAAATATTTTAGAAGTGCTGCAGGCTAGAATATAACTCTTTTACAAAACATCTAAAATGGACTGCATTTATATAGCATGTTTCCATCTGTATCAGATGCTCAAAGCATTTTACACAAACAGACACACCGATGTCAGGGTGCTGCCATGCAAGGTACTCACTATACACCGGGAACAACTTGGGGATTAAGAATCTTGCCCAAGGGCCCTTAGTGATTTTCCGGTCAGGCTGGGGTTTGAACGGAAGATCCTCTGGTCTCAAGTCCAATGATTAACCATCATCACTAGACCATCTATGAATTGCAAATTTGAATAAACATGCCCTTACATGCTACATGTCTGTCATTAGACAGGATATTAATTTGTCTTTCAGGGATGAACAGTTACCTCCTTGGTTACTGCTTCAAATTCTATGTTTGGTACACTTTTATTTATGACTGGTTAAACTGTGCTTTGTCACAAAATCAAGCTGTAGCAAATGGCAAATTTCACCTTTGAAACTACATACAGATATGAAAATTCCGTTGGCTAATCACAGGGCCCAACATTAACCCAAATGATGGATATAAATAATAACTGAACTTGGAACCGTTTTGTTGCAAGGTACAATTTTATGGTAAAATTAGATCTCATGTTTGTTGACTTAAGACCAAATTATTGTTGTATAAGCATAGCAAGCATCATATCAAGAAGGCTAACAAACATGTTGTACCACCAATTAACATTAGCCCCTCATTCATGGCATGGATACTGTAATCATACAGAGAAGAGAGTTGCATACCTTTTATCCTTTGCTCGTTTCTCTTCTTCTTTTCCTTTTTCCTAAATTGGGCACCTGATGGCTTTGACCTTTTTCTGTCCATCTCTGTTTATATGGCACTCAACAGTCAACAGACCCCCCCCCCCACACACACAACTAGAAGTCAAGACAAAACCATTTCACCTGAGTGACCACATAATAATTTTGTGTCACCTATTTTTATTAGCCATTTCACATAATTCAGAAAAAAACATGCAGGAACTATAGGCCTGTATTTATAATGTTATGAATGAGATGCGCATTATTTGGAAGAAAGTCGAGGTGTAACTGACTTTAGCCCACTAATCCACTCCCCCCCACCCTCCATTGTCCGTTCCATTAGAGGAATCCAAAGGTGAACTGTCCCCGCGCGCCCCTCCCCTTGCCATTTCTCACACACTGCTTCTGTGCACCTTCCCACCAATTTGCCAATTCGCCACACAGTGATATGATAGAAAACCACTTTGTGGTGCAGATTATTATAAAAAAAAATCAATAAGTGCTTGTTTTGCCCCCCCATGTGTCATGAAAAAATGACGCCTTCCTGGTTCAAAAACCAAAAAAACGCTACTGGAGCTGATACTCCACACTGCCAGAAGGCAAGGAGAACCGCCGGATAACTTGGACACAGCCACATCATAGAGAAGCACACCCAGCCTCCTTGCGTGTAGGAGGAGACCAGCTGTGTGAGTGCTAAAAGTAACACACAGACCTCCAGCTACTGACAAGCGACATGGTCCTACGCCCAACAATTTCCAATCTGAGAACTGTCCACTGAGGCAAAGGCAAACAATGCTAATTAGTAACACTGCACCATCTGAAGATGGGATCACAATTATGGGTCTCTCATACCGTGTGTGCACATGTGTCACGTGTCACTCTAAAACCAATTATTGTCAATGAGAAACTTTGTGCAAATGTCTCGTCATGGATCAATGCGACAGAAACCGTAGCTGCATGATGCCCCCCGCTGGACTTCAAGCTCACCATGGTCAAAGTTCAACCCAGTCCAACTTTCACTACGGTGTGGTGTGACAAAATAAGGTATCAGCCCAAAACATGGAAGACAGCAGAATACAGAAATGTGTCAGAGGAAAGGTCAGACAGCTCCTGCTAATTTACAAACAGCAGTTTTCTAAAGAAAAATCCTTACAAATGTTTATTTATTTATTTATTTTACCTCAAGATTAATTTCTGATATGGTCAGGTTTGAAGTAAAGAAAAAAAAGTTTCTTATATTAGAAAACTTGCATAAATACAATTTGAGGTTAAAAATACATTTCTTTTACAATCTTTGATGTTCCTCTCTAAACACCATATCTTTGTGTGTTGTTGGTTCAGATGAGATGATTTCTTGATTAACATAATAATGTACCTTGGACATTTATATTTAGACAAATAAAATAGCATGAAAAGTAATGTGGGAGCAGCACGGTGGCTTAGTGGTTAGCACTGTTGCCTCACAGCGAGAAGGTCGTGGGTTCAATTCCCGTGGCGTTTCTGTGTGGAGTTTGCATGTTCTCCCCGTGTTTGCGTGGGTTTCCTCCGGGTGCTCCGGTTTCCTCCCACATCCAAAGACGTGTGGGTTAGGTGGATTGGATTCTTTAAAATTGTCTGTGGGTGTGTGTGTGGGTGTTTGTCTGTTTGTGGCCCTACGACAGACTGGCTTCCTGTCCTGGGTGTACCCCGCCTTGCGCCCTATGACTGCTGGGATAGGCTCCAGCCCCCCGCGACCCTTAGTTGGACTAAGTGGTAGAAGATGAATGAATGGATGAATGAAGTAATGTGTACATGTTTTAAAGCTGGTAGATTCATTCATTCATATCTACATTTCTATCAGGAAAAAAAAACATCATCAATAAACAGAAATACTTATTATATCATATGTGTGTCTTTTAAAGATTAAAGCATATTTGGTGCAGTCACATTTCCTTTACTCTTGATGTTTATTTGTCAGCATAACATAAAGCCCATGATTAAGTTTTTTTTTTAATTTATTTTGCAATTTCAACATTTAATTATGTGCTTATTGACTATGTCATTGCACTAATGTTGTGATCACCACAGAGTAATTACAAAAATATAAATTTGACATTCATGCGATTGTGAATGCATTGAAATTATGCACAATAGGGACAGGACTTCTATCTGTGCAAGCAAAGTGTCTTATTGACTGAACTTTGACTTCTTGTACTAATGATTTATTCATTTAATGTTAAAATATAACTGAAGACAGGTCTTTCAAAAAAAAAAAAAAATAGTTTCTCTTCAAAGAGCCTTTGTTTTATGTTGAAGAGAAGCAGCAGGTGTGAGTTTGCAGAGACTGCGGGTGAGCCGGACTCTCACAACATTTAGTCAGATGAAGGCCTCTTGGGAAGAGCCTTTGGAGCCACACTTTCTTCCATCCAGATGGGAGGTTTTTGGTGTTCAGCTCCATCACTGGATGTTTTGAAGTGAATCTGTATTTGCAGGGTTTTCTGCACAGCAAGAATACTGAAGGCATTCCAAAACACTTTCCTGGTTTGTGACAGGCAGTGATTTAAGATCCCCTCTTCAGGATCAGGCCTCAAAACATTCTTTGTTGTTGTAAAATGAGACAAAAATGAAAAGAAAGAAGAATAAGTTAAAAAAAAAAATGAGGAACATTAAAACTTATGAATTTCAGAGCATTAAAAAATTCTGAATTTTGTTTAAAAATTTTCCTGATGTGGGACAAGTGAAGAAATATATGTCGTACAATATAAAAATATACAAAAAAATTGCAATTCTCTTTTCATTATGGTCTAATTACTTGTGAAAACAGATGAAAAAATTCTCAAATTTATTTAAAATTGAGACTGTTCAGCCGGTCTGCTGTGTGTCAGTCTGATCCCGTCAGATCACAGAGACTAAGCAGCACAGCATCTGGTTAGTACTTGGATGGGAGACCTCTTCAGGACACCCGCGTCTGTGTGTTTCTACAGGTAAAACTGGAGTAGCGTCAGGAAGGGAATCTGGTGTAAAACGTGCCAAATACCAATGCGGATCTGGCTGTATCTGCTGTGGCAACCCCAAGCAACAAACGGGAGCAGCCGAATGGACAATGAATTTAAAATTGAGACTGTTCTTGTAATCAGAGCAGTAACAATTAAATGGTAAATGGACTGCATTCATATAGTGCTTTTCCATCTGCAACAGACGCTCAAAGTGCTTTACAATAATGCCTCACATTCACTCCGATGTGAGGCTGCTGCCATATAAGGCGCTCATTACACACCAGGAGCAACTAGGGGATTAAGGACCTTGCCCAAGGGCCCTTAGTGATTTTCCGGTCAGGCTGGGAGTTGAACCGAGGATCCTCTGGTGTCAAGCCCAATGCTTAACCACTAATTAAAAATACTATGGCATAAAATTATTTGGTCAAAATAGATCAAACAATTTACAAATAAAAAAACATTCAGTGAGCTCGGCTGAGTGATTTATCTAGCATAAATGCAGCCTGCTGCTAAAGGCTAAGCAAACATTAGCCGGTGAAACATCAGTGTTCAGTGGTGCACTAACATTGCGTTTTACTTTCAGATTACTCACACACCTTAGACAAATTTACAGATGCACCACTGGACAAACTGCATCTGAGTAATATGTTCAGATGTGGAGAATAAGTCAGAGTGTGCCCGCTCAATCAGGTTGCTTGCTTTGGTTCTGCCTTTGAAAATTCACTCGGCTTATTGACAGATGGTCGCTCAAGACAGTTCCTCCCAACAGGGTGAGCTCCATCACTGCTTCTGTTTGCTGCTGTTAATCTTGTGGTTTTGACTCACAGATTGAGTGCTTTGCCTTTTATTTATTTTTTTCAGGAACACACATCTTCATAAACATGGTGACTCTCAGGCTTGTTCAGAAAGACAAACTACGCCCATTTTGTGCATCTGCTTGCGACATTTATAGCCAAGTTTGGGTAGGATTACTTTGAAAGAATACATGTGGATTACATGTATGTATGTACATACATTTGGATTACTTGTAATTTGATTACTTATGGATTACATTTCAAAGTAATTCTACCCAACCCTGTTTATAGCACACCCCACGCCCATTATATTGTCTTGTTATACTGAATTTACCTCCCCCCTCCACCCCACCCCCAAGAACTCACTCATCATCTTCAACCTCTTACTCCAATTAACAGGATGCCAGTCTGACGAGGGCCACACATAGACCAACACATTCACACACACGCACACACACCTATGGAAAATTTAAAGTTTCCAGTCCACCTGACCTGCATGTCTTTGGATGTGGAAGGAAGCACCCAGAGGGAGCCCACACAAACACAGGGAAAATATGCAAACTCCACACAGAAAGGCCGCAGGTGGGAATCGATCCCATGACCTTCTTGCTGTGAGGCAACCATGCTAACCACCAAGCTACCATGCTCCCCCACTCCCAACAAATACACTTTTAATCTTTTTTTTTTTTGTTTTAAAGGATGAGTGTTGCAACTTAGCATCAGGTGTGAACAATATGATGCATCAATCAACTGTTTTCATTGTGTTTGTGTTTACTGTATCTGCCTCCATTAAATACAAAAACCTTAAAAAAGAAAAGGCAGGAAGGGGGGCAGCTGCGATCATCAGCCATCTTTCCATGTCAGCCACACCATGAGTGGGGGGGCATCCATAGCATCAGCACCGCACGCACCATGTTGTTCTCCAGAGGAAATGACCTTTGTGCACTACAATGAGGTTTTATGTGCAAATGATTGCGTGAAGGTGTTCTTTCTTCTTTTCATGGCTGAAGATGGTAGTGGACCACGGGCTCCTGCATGAGCGTGTAATTTAATAACTGAGATTCATGAAGGTGAGCCATATGAAAACAAGGCTTTATAACCCTGGGGAAAAAGGAATGAGAGTGAACATTTCTGCATTTGTGCATGCACAGTCTTTCTGTGATGACTCTGTACAACTAAAATAGTATTTCTAAATGAACTGGTCTTGAACCTGGGTCTGTACACATTTGTTGTTGTTGTCATTTCAGCTGCTTCCGACAGTGTTTGGGTTCACCACAGCTGATACAGCCAGATCCGCATTGAAATTCAAATTCCATTTCAAATTTATTAATTTATATAGCGCCAATTCACAATGAGATCGTCTCAAGGCGCTTCACACAACATAATAAAAACAGAAAAAAAAATGAATTACAAATTTAAAAACACAATAAAAAGACAAAACCGTAAAAGAATACAAGAATAAAAACACATAACACTAATAATGATAAAACAAGGAAAACAAATGAGTCTTTAAACATGATTTAAAAGTTTGCACAGTATCCGACTGCCATATGTGCGCCAGGAGATTGGTATTTAGCACAAGTTTTACCTGGAGAAACACACACAGCCTCTGGTGTTCCAAAGAATGAATTCAGGAACTTTGAAGGTCCACACAATAAAATAATTTTGCTTCCCATCCAGAGTAGCTAGTAAGATAAATAAGATCATCTGGGAAGTAGCATACCTATGACAACATCACCTGTCAGAACATAGTGGCATCATCACCACACACAACCACTATTGTCTTTCCTCTTCTTGGGTGTCCAAGTTATAAGTGTGTGTGTGTGTGTGTGTGTGTGTGTGGAGGGGGGGGGGGGCAGACCTCCTGTCGACCTAGTAACCCCATAATTGGAACCATGCCAAACTGTATTTATTTTCAGTTTTGGAGATGCTTACAATAAATATACTGTGAGAAATCAATTATATATATATGTGTGTGTGTGTGTGTGTGTGTGTGTGTGTGCGCACGTAGGCACGTGTTCCTCCTCCATCCAACCGCCTGATGTTTCGATTCTAGAGAAGAAAAATCAGGTTCCTTTGCAGCACCCTTTCTTCTGTCATTGGTCAGGATCTGTCTTTTTTCTACTTCTCTTCTCCCCAGGTGGTGATTATAAGTGGCATGATACTAATGTCTCAACTTTGTGCTCCGCTGCACACAGACGAGGGAAAAATGTCAGTGGTACAATGAGAAGAGCTGTCTGTTCCTGCTCTCCCTCACTCAAGTAGCCTTCTCAGCAGGTAGACAGGGCAGAGCCCTGCCCTGTGACATCACAGCTCCCTGATGTCTCGTAGCGGCTCCCATTTCAGTCCCACTGATTATATTAAGCTCATATTGCTTGTCTGAGTCACTGTCCTTGAGTTATGTTCCAACATGAAGGGAATCTGCAGGCATGCTTGTTGTCAAAGGGGGTACAGCTAAATATGGATTGTGCTCAGATGGAAATAAATTTAAAAGGATTCTACTTCTTTCTTTTATCTTTGCTACAGTTCTGTATTTGCATTGTAATTTGAAGCACTGCTTCGTCTTTTCAGATTCAACACCTTCAGTTTGAATTGTCTTGTTTATTTTAATATGCGTTAAGGTGTGTAGACCTTTTCAGTTGTCACCACTTAAGTCATGAGAAGGATTTTCTGCACCATATCCTTTGTATTGTTAGTATTCAAATAAAAAAATCTGTCATACATATAATCAAAATTCACCATGCAGGTTAAGATACCATGACAACCACTGGTGGGCACAGTTCCGATAATCCGATAACCGATAATTATCGAATATAATGTTTTCATCCATCCATCCATCCAAGTTATCCATCAAAATGGATAACTTTAAAAACCATTATCAGACTAGTTATCTTGTGATAAATTGTTGTCTGATAATTTTTAGACAGATAACATGGTAAATAAAGCTGAACAGCTACAAACATTTATAAAATTTTAAATAAGTTGAGCACCTACCTGTTAAATGTTTCGTAGCAGATATGCAGTTCTACCCTCTGCAAAACAGAAGAGAGCTGCTTCTAGAAGAAACTGCTCTATCCTCTGCAAACAAAGGAGACCTAGTCCCCCCCCCCCAAGAAAAAATTATTTTAACCCCATACTGATACGCTGGCAATATCACCCAAGCCATCCAGCGGCATACATTTTTAACATGGTTCAAATTTTAACCAAACTAATTATTTGAATTAATGTCATGTCTGAAGTTTTATCAAATCAAATCAATTTTATTTATATAGCGCCAAATCACAACAAACAGTTGCCCCAAGGCGCTTTATATTGTAAGGCAAAGCCATACAATAATTACGGAAAAACCCCAACGGTCAAAACGACCCCCGGTGAGCAAGCACTTGGCAACAGTGGGAAGGAAAAACTCCCTTTTAACAGGAAGAAACCTCCAGCAGAACCAGGCTCAGGGAGGGGCAGTCTTCTGCTGGGACTGGTTGGGGCTGAGGGAGAGAACCAGGAAAAAGACATGCTGTGGAGGGGAGCAGTTATAAAGTGAAAATATCAGATATATGTTTTAGTTTTAAAGTAATGCGCTAATTTTTAAGGTTTTAGTGTGGATATATGCTGTGCCCAGCAGTGCATTATGGGTAGGATAGGGTAATCTCAGTACGTTCATGACATGAGAAATGCATTTGAAACACTCTGATCAGGCTCTACGGACAACAGCATTAAACTCTAGTGCCTAAAACTCTCACAAATATATTTTTGAGTTTATAGACGTGGTTATTGTGTCTGCATTTAATAAATTTTATTTTTGTGCTGGGTGACAGCTCAAACTGTACGACAGAAATGCACAGTGTCTCCTGGTTTGTTGGCTAATAGCTAATAGCCAACATTTATGTGTCAAGACAATATTGAGTCCATGTTTTACAAATTGTTGCCACGTTTAAGTAGATCATGCTCTTGTTTTACTCAAACGATGCTTAAAACGAGCGCACAATATAATAAAACGTGCGCACAATATAATAAAATAAGCGCACATTCTCTGCACATGCAAAACATTTTGCAATGTGCTTAAACTCCAGATGATGCCATGCTGGGCAGCTGGAGTTCTCTATTCGCCCTATTGATGTATCCCATAATCCCTTGCGCGCCAGAGAGTCGCTGCAGTCAAAACAACATAGACAATCCACATGATGACAATTGTAAATGAATATTATACTACAAAAATGCATTTTTTATGCTTTTCATCACATTAATAAGAGACTGCATGAATGATACCCTGAAAACTTGCTAAAACAATTCTAACAAATAATCCGTGTTTGCTACGTTTAATCTGCATTGAATTTAATAAATGCAAACCGAATTTCAGACATATTATATATATTAGTCTAGAACAAAGAAGACCAACAGTGTTGTAAAGAACAATAATCAAGACGTTGAAGAGCAAACTTCACTTTCCCCCAGAACGACATGATCAGGAAGCGAGCGTAGCTCACAGCAGCTCCCATTGAAAATAATGGAGAGACAGCCTCTGACCACATCCATTTCTAATGGGGAAATGTATTACACTGTCTCCTGGTTTGTTGGCTAATAGCCAACATTTATGTGTCAAGACAATATTGAATGCATGTTTTACAAATTGTGGCCACGTTAAGTAGATCGTGCTCTTGTTTTACTCAAAAGATGCTTAAAATGAGCGCACAATATAATAAAACGTGTGCACAATATAATAAAACGTGCACACAACATCATAAAACGTGTGCACATTCTCTCCACATGCAAAACATTTTGCGATGACACTTCCATGATCTGTAAAAACTGGAGTTATTCTGTCAGTGTTCATTTTATTTATACACCAAACCATAACTCAGCATTGCTGGAAGCCATGTAGTAAACAAGAGTTTCCAGCAGGGGGCAAGATTTTCAAAGACAGAACTGCAGGCTCATTGTTTGGGTCTGCTGTCACTTTGATGCTACCCCAAGTGATCATGGTGTTAAAACTCAAAGTCAACTTGTTAGTAGTTGCAAATGTACCAGAGACAATACTGGAATGTATCGGTTATCTGTAACTTCTGATACATTTTTGTGTGGTTTATCATTTTATCTTTATCAAATATAACTTTTCAGTTATTTGATTATCTGTTATTGAAGTTAATTTTTTGGTTATCTGTGCCCACCACTGAAGACAACCTATCCTGACACTTTCTGTATTGATTTGGGGGGGTTGATCCTTGAACAGCATAGTCTGCCAGTGTCAGCAACATGAAACCAAAGAAATGCAATTGACCCTTCTGAAAGCATGTATCAAAAAATTGAAGAATCAAAGGAGAAACAAAGCCACAGCTAAGGGTCCTATCCCACAGGGCACGAATGTTGGAGGGCAGCTGAAGATGAGAATTAGCGTGTCACCCAGTGAAAGTTGCATTGAATGAATCAAGTAATTTCCTTTGCAATTGCCATTCACAGGCTGTCACAGCCCAGTGAGATAGGACCCTAATAAATGTAGGTGACCAGAGATTCTGGTGGAAAGAACTCAGGACAAAATCTGGACATATTTCATGTGAAAGTTTGGTTGGCTTTTTGCTGGACGGGTAAGACAGCACACACAGGTCTATTGTGTACTTGGTTTGGCAAAATCAGGCAGGGCAGCACATGATTTTATGATAGCTTTTTTCAACCCTATATATGTATTTTTCTAGATCTAAGTTGGAAATCTCAAGCTTCCATTTTCCACTGAATACAGCATAACCTTCTAACCAACAAAGGCACCTTAGGATTTGTTAAAATAAAGGCTGACTGACCTTGGCTTTGTGGACAATGCTGTGGTCTTTCCAGAATCAATGGATACCCTGATTACAGCCCTTATAAAGCTAAACTGTTTCTGGGTTTGCAGTTGTCCTTGGTAAAGACTAAGATCCATACGTTCAATGACTTCCTGGACTCGCACATCATTGGTGTATGGAGACATTCACTTATCTCAGCAGTGGCAGTCATTTTGGCCCTTCGACAGACTGGCATCCTGTGCCGGGTACCCCGCCTCAGGTGATGTAACACAATGGTAAACATACCACTGTCCCAGCTTTTTTGAAATGTGTTAAACAAATATTTGCACAAAAACAATAAAGTTTATCAGTTTGAACATTAAATATCTTGTCTTTGTGGTGTATTCAATTGAATATAGGTTGAAGAGGATTTGCAAATCATTGTATTATGTTTTTATTTACATTTTACACACCATCCCAACTTCATTGGAATTGAGGTTGTATATCCATCTCGGTTGGGAGCAGCCATCAATCAATCAATCAATCAATCAATCAACATTTATTTATAAAGTGCTTTACAGCACTGACTGGTGTCCAAAGTGCTTAACATTAAAAACACAAATTTACAAAAATAAAACACATATAAAATAAAATTTTAAAACAACATAAAAAAAGAACATAAAAATAACAGAACATGTCACCTCCCCACTAAGTGTTAAAAGCCAGTTTAAATAAATAAGTCTTTAACTTAGATTTAAAAAGTGCTAGGTCAGGAATAGTATGTAACTCAAGAGGTAGCTCATTCCAGTCTGGGGCCAGCTACCGCGAAAAGCATGATCACCCCAGCGTTTATATCTTGACCTTGGAACATCTAAGTAAAGCTGGCCAGACGCCCTAATGTCCTACTGTAGGTGCGCAAGTTAAAATTTCAGACAAGTAGGGAGGTGCAAGGCCATAAATAGCTTTAAAAACAAACATTAAAATTTTAAAATCAATTCTAAAAACGAACTGGAAGCCAGTGGAGTGAGTACAGGATGGGTTGTAACATGCTCACATCTAAAAATGTTTGTTAAAAGACGAGCAAGCAGCATTCTGCACCAACCTGGAGACGTGCAGGAGAACGACTGATTAATGGTCGAATAAAGTAAGTAAGTCCCTTCGGCTGCTCCCCTGTTTGCACTCGGGGTCGCCACAGCAAATCCAAGGTGGATCTGCAAGTTGATTTGGCACAGGTTTTACGCCGGATGCCCTTCCTGACGCAACTCCACCTTACATGGAGAAATGTGGCAGGGGTGGATTTGAACCGGAACCTTCTGCACTGAAACCAGCGCATTAATCACTTGGCCACCACCCCTTGCCAAATAAAGTGCATTACAATAATCAAGTCTGGAGCTGATGAAAGCATGAATGGCTGTCTAAGATCACGTCTACTGAGAAAGGCTTTATTTTAGCCAAAAGGCGAAGTTGGGAAAAAACTAGCTTTGACAACAGAATTTATCTGTTGATCATCCATCATCCTGGGACATGTACAGAATTACTAAGAAGTGATATTTTCTGAGAAACTGAGATGTAATGCATATAACATACTTATGATTTAATGGGCTGCACATGGAATTGTACGCAAGAATGTGTTGAGGGAGCTGTTTATTACTCTTGCCATGGAAGTTATGTTTGTTTGGTGGTGTTCTGGGATGTTTGCAGGATTATTAAAATAAAACCAATGATTCAGTTTTCACAACCTTTCTACTATGAATTTTAATGTTTTTTTTTTTTTCATTACAAGATGGAGTATTTTAATGTTTGGATACAGATTTGTCAAATTAAAATTATTCAGAGCATTTTGGTGTTAGTATATCCATGTAGAAGGCAAATTTCAGCAGCCGTTGTACATAAAAAAAATGTACATATAAATAAAAAGCAAACACATAACTTTCAAATCTCACTTTTCATGTCAGCATGAATGATAATCTACCAGGTGGCGTTAAGGACATTTCACACTGAAGACCTCCAGGGCATTAAATGTGTCACGCATCGCTGTAAAATCCATTATTTTCAATGAGAGAGACACTCCACCAGTATCGCACATTGCCGCTTGTGTCAAGGTACCGCGGTCAAAGTTCAACCCCAGTCCAACTTTTCAATGCTGCACATTGTGATGTAGCCTTGCACATCCAATAGAAACGTGGCATTAGGCCAAAACACAGAGAGGCCAAAACACAACAGAGTGCAGAAATGTGTATACACAGCACTTTTCTGAACAAAATCCTTACTATGTTTTTTAACCTCAAGATTACGGTAATTAGATTACTGTACACTTTGAAGTTAAAAAACAAACAAACAAACAAACAAACAAAAAAACAGTTTCTTACATTAGAAATGTTTTTATTTAAAGTAGTTTTACTGAAAAAAAAAAACAGTATATTCCGGACTTTAACTTTTCCCATAATCCCCCTGGCGGCCCCCTGCACTTCCCAGAATGCACCATGGCGCCAGCAGTTATCATGTCTCACGGTGCATGTAAACAATGGCTAGCGAGGATGTGGATGGCATTGATCCAGCAAGTTCACAGGCGATTATGATAATGACATGTTCTCCCAAGACGGTTATCTAGAGGAGGTGTAGCACGGACCTCTCGCGGGGAGTCATGGAGCATGAGATGGTGCGAGATTCACAACTACGAAACATAACATATATATATATATATATATATATATATATATTATATATAATTATATATATATAAAACATTACCATGTGTAACATAATAACATATGTAGCTGGTTAGCCTGTGACAGGTTGCATCCTATATCAGTTGCATCAGTTAATTTCACGTTAGTCCCGAGTAAAAAGACAGCCCCAAATCATCTGAATATAGAGCCTCGATTGAAAAATCAGAGAGTTCCCATTTAATAAGTTTTCCCTTGACCAGGTAAATATGGCAGCCAACAACAAGCTTTTGGCAGAGTTCTGGTTGATTATTTGACCACTTGTCTTGCATGAGGTAAGGACTTTGGGAAAGCCATTCCAAATGTTTAATACAAGCCTATTTTATTCATTTCGCACCAGAGGTTGAGGTGTGTTTTGGACCACTAAACCTTCCTTTTTCTTAATCCATGAGGTCATTTTCAAACTTTAGTTCAGCTTTAAGGTGTTGACTTTGGAGCAGGGGCTTCTTTTTTGGATGGCAGCCTCGGTGTCCATGGTGATGGAAATTGCCTTGACTGTAAACAGTGACATTGGACTTCCAGCAGTTGGCCAGTGCACAATCCAAAGCAGTTTCCTCTCACCTCAGGGTGATACATGTGGTTTTCTTCCAGAGCTTGACAGCATAACTACACGTCCCACTAATGTACAACTGTATGAACTGATGTTCTTGGAAGCTAGAGTTGTTTAGAAATGAACTCCTACAAACATTACTGACTTGTGTAACTCTGCCACATCTTTCTCAGATCTGCATTGAGCTCCTTGGACTTTCCCACTGTCCTAGTTGTTGGTCAGTTCAGTGGGAACCATCCAACAAACTCTTTATCTTGGAACAGAGAAGCTACCAGCTGTAGTTAATCATGATTACTAATATGAAATTAAGATGTCAACTTAAAATACATTTTGGAACTTTCAGCAACACTGAATTGATAATCTAAATAGGTGCATATATTTTGAACCTTTTTGTTAATTTCAGAAACCCCGAAACAAATTGAAACTTGTGCAACATTTTTTTCTACTGAAGATATATGTTGTACAATCATTCTGATACAGCAAAAGAACAAGTCAAAGAACAAATTTTATACAGTTTTGGCATGACATTCATGTCTATATTGAGTATATGTAAATGTCTGATCATAACTGTGAACAATGAGAAAATTAATATATGACATGCTTGAGATCATAGTTGTATCACACGTGATGCCTTAAAATCAACTTCAAACATGAAGTAATGAAAATAAATAGAATGCATTTCTATACTTTTCCATCTTTGGCAGATACTAAAAGTGGTTTACAATGATGACTTGCATTCAACTTCGGAATGATGTCTGAAACTGCCATAAAATGGAAGCGCCTTCCTCTACACAATGAGCAACTTTGGGATTAAGATCCTTTTTCACAACACCTTAGTGATCTGTCTTGTTGGAGGATCAAACCCATAACACCGCAGGCAATTTATAGTGTCATAGGTTTGATCCTCCAACTGTATGTCCTGGAACTGTCAAAAGGTTGGTGATGATCAGTAGTAATAATTCATTTCTTATCACCTCCACCAGATAGTTTTTTTTTTTATTTATTGCTGTTTGTCTATGAGTTTGTATATCAGGAGGATTTTCCCAAAGGTCATGAACAAATTTCAAAAAGGTCTGGTGGAAAAGTAAGCTTTGGATGTCAGAAAAGGTGATTACATTTTTATGTTTACGTCATATAGTTAATCATGCCTTTGCTTTTTGATCCTGATAAATCTCGCAGAACTCTTCTTAAAATCTTTCATTTCTGACTCTGATTCCTTTGATCCTGAAAGCAGAAATACTGATTAGTTCAACAATCAGGATAGAGTTAATCTTCCATTAATCCAGATAAAAGCCAAACAAACAAATATCATTGGTAAGATCAAAATATAGGTAATTTGGATCATTCATTCATTCATTTTTTGAAACCGCTTAGACCCGTTAAAGGTCGGGAGGAGCCTATCCAAACAATCATTGGGAAAAAGGCAATACTATATACACCATGGACAGGCCACGAATCTATCGCAGACCCAACACACATTTTCACATGCAATTATGAATCTGTAATTATTATGTAGGACAATATGTCAACAGGCCATGAACGTAGACATTGGTGGAGGTATGAGCTATTTAGTCTCTTACCTTTCTAGTTGTATTACTGCTTTGGTTAAGGCCAACTTTTGTGGCATTGACAAAAATATTTTTGTGGACACTGAAACCACATTTCCCTCGATGTTGCCAAAGAGATGGTGAAGGATACAGACATGGGTGATAGATTAAAAGAAATAAAAAGTGTCTTAGTAGGGTGTTGGATCACTATGTGCTGCCAGACCAGCTTCAGTGCTGGCATATTTTTGTATTTTCATAAGTATAAAATATGGACAATGTTTATGAATTATGTATGCTGCTGCAGCTGAAGACGAAGAATGTCTATTACATTATCTTGACTGTATCTTGGCAGTTTGTGGGCAGTGTCTGATGGGCTTTGTGTTGTGTTCATGACTGCAACTTGCTGGTTTATGGTCAATTACGCTCAACAATACACTTTGTTATTGCTTCCTTTATTCATAAATGGAAGTAGAACATCGAAGATATCTTTATGCACATAAAAGGCTTATTTCTCTGAAATGTTAACACATTTGGTTAAATCCCTGTTAATGAGCACTTCAGCTTTGTCAAGCCAGTACATCAACCTAATGGGTGTAGCATATCAAGATCATAATTAAACAGCATGATTAGTCCACATTAAAAGGTGACTAAATGTATATTTGTGCCATATGTGTAGATGTTAGACCTCTTCAGTGCCAGGGATCTCAGGGCTTATTGTCCTGTCAACAGGGAATAGCCAAATGTTGGTGAGAATGCAAAGGCCATGAAGCAGTTGAGGATGGAGAAAGCTCCACGGATCTGCAGAGTTGCAGCTGAACTCCTCTGGCCGGGTGGAGTAGTAGTTTTCTCGGCATTGCAGACAATATTTGCTTGAATTTGGGAGATGGTATATCTTCCATACAGCCTGAAGTAAAGGCTTGTTGTCCCACTCTAGAAAGGAAACAGTGATTGCCCGGATTGCAACAACTACAGAGGGATAACACTGCTTTCTGTGCCTGAAAAAATGTTTGCAGTCCCATTTACTTGCTGCTCAGCAACTAGAGCAGTGTGTCTTTACATCCAAGAAGTCAACCATTAACCGCATTGTAGCATTTTATACCATCAATCGCATCGTAGCGTTTTGTAAAAATCAACATAGGCTGCAAATAAGCCCCACTGATATTCACGCTGGCTTTCGATGAGTACTCAGTGTTTGGTATGGTTGACCAGACTGCACTTCTGATAATTTGCAGAATCCAATGAGTGGCTCGATGACTCCCCTTACCTCCTGACGGCGGACTGGATGCCTGCATGGACTCTTGTCAGTTGTTGTTGAGTTGTGTTCTATATTGTAAACCTTTTTGGTAGAATGGCCAAAATAGTGGGTCATTCCTTTGAGTCTGGTCTGCTTGAGATTTCTTCCTCATTATCATCAGAAGTTTTTCTTTACCACTGTCGCCTGTTTGCTTGCTCTAGGGGTTGGTAAGGTTAGGCCTTACTTGTGTGAAGCACCTTGATGCAGCTTTGCTGGGGAGGTGATGGTCTAATGGTTAAGCATTGGGCTTGAGACCTGAGGATCCTCAGTTCAAATCCCAGCCTGTCTGGAAAATCACTAAGGGCCCTTGGGCAAGGTCCTTAATCCCCTAGTTGCTCCCAGTGTGTAGTGAGTACCTTGTATGGCAGCATGCTCACATCAAGGTGAATGTGAGGCATTATTTGTAAAGCGCTTTGAGCATCTGATGCAGATGGAAAAGCGCTATATAAATGCAGACCATTTACCATTTACATTGTTGTGATTTGGCTCCATATAAACTAAATAAATTGAAATAACTTGAATTGAATAGATTCCCTAATAACGGTGAGTGTGCTGACTAGGTGGCCACACTCAGACAGGTAATTTGTGATTTTGGGCATTTGCCCGGTGGGCCGCTGCACGTTTAGACGTGCGTGAGCCGGCCCTCCCAAGTTCACACCAGCCCCGTTCTCTACTTTGTAACTGCGAGTAGGTAGTGACGACTCAAAAAAACGTTATTGAGGTTTAACTTTTACTATTAATTGATAGGGAGGTACGTGCAGTTTATATACCCTTTACTTGTAGTAAACATCTTTGTGATGGTTGGAATATGGTGTAATTTTTTTTTTCTTTTTTAAACTGTAATCCTTGCAACAAACTAAATTATAATAAATATTACTTTGTTTAAGCAAAACTACGATGTTCCTCTTGTATTTGGCGGATTTATGTCCGAAGATTTTGCAAAAAATGTGTTGCCGTGCATGGGGGTATGCATCTAAAGGCTGTCGTTTTCCATCTGATGTGCAGTGTTGCCAGATTGGGCAGTTTCCCAATTGGGCTGTTTAGGATCGCCGTCTGTGGGTAAAAAATGTTTTTCTGTAGATTTATGGCCATAGAGATCAATAGACTTTTGTTCAAATTGGGTGACATTTAGTGCATCCAGGCAGTTTTTGAGCATTTTTTTGGGCTGGAAATCATCAGTCAGTCACATCTGGTAACCCTGCTGATGTGATGAGTGGCGCAGGTCCATGGGAACACGGACGCATGTCGCGCATATATTTTCACTAGATAAATCATGGAAAGAGGTGGCAAAAAAGAGGAAGGGGGGAGCGGAGAAGATTCAGGACAAAAAGCAGAAAGCTCTAGAAGCTGAGGCTTCCAGGTGTTTTAAAATAGTTAATTTGTTTGCTGTGGCCAATACTACTTCTAGCGTTGCTGCTAGTGCTCCCGGCGTCCCTACTACAACTACTGCAACTTCAACGGGCGAAAATGAGGACAACTTTACCGGAGAGGTTAGTCCAGGCTCAAAGCCAATTGATGTCTATGTTGGGTCGGGAATCGGAGGATTCCGTGTCCAGTGAGCAGGTTGTGGGAAAGGACGCACAGGAGATGACAGAACCTGAAGTTCATCATGCTAGTGCTTCAACTGTCAACGTCCCTTCAGCTACGTCTGAGGCCGAGCCTGCTATGGATTATTTCAGCCGCTCTAACCGAAACGAGCTGTCTTTATTTTTTGAAAAACACCCAACACCGAACACGAAACTGTCTGCTGTAAGGTAAGATAAACTAAACTAAACACACACACACACACACACACACACACACACACACACACACACACACACACACACACACACACACACACACACACACACACACACACACACACACACACACACACACACACATTACATTTCTCTCTCTCTCTCTCTCTCTCTCTCTCTCTCTCTCTCTCTCTCTCTCTCTCTCACACACACACACATTATCTCTCTCTCACTCTCACACACACACACACACACACACACACACACACACACACACACACACACACACACACACACACACACACACACACTTTGGAGACACAAAAGCTTTTTCTCGCTTGTGTGCTTTTGCTTCCGTTTTGTACTATGATCAAAGTGAAATGACAGTCAAAGTGTGTGTTTCGGTGTGTGTTCATGGTGTTTAGGTGTATAGTATTTGTTCATTGGGGGTTCGGTATGGATGGGTGGGTGTGCATGCTTGGGGGTGGATTCAACGGGCCAGTAGTGGGCTGGTCCAGAGGAAAAATGCCAGGGCCGAAATTTGTTCCCAGTCCGACCCTGTAGGTGGCTGGTCTCAGATGATCTCTCAAATGAAGAAGCCGGACGTGATGGTACAGGGCTGCCATGGATACACATGGTCTGTATTTACGAGGTTATAGTATTTGGATGTACTGCCAAGTACTGCACTGTGAACATTTTTTGAATGAGGTTAACAGTCAAGGATGTTTGTAAACCCTTAAATCATACAGTTTTATTCCTGCTAGAGTTTATACAATAATCCAGTAAACAAAACTGACACACTGTGCAAAGGCAGCAAGCATCACCTGGAGGAGATGGAGGAGCACAAGGTCAAGCCAGAGAAAATGTTGTATTCAAATCAATTCCGTTGTATTTGTTATATATATGTTGAAGCAGCATCATCCTGACAATGAAGTGCACTGGAGGAGAATCTAAAGTGAGAAAATAAGTATAAAGTGAGAAAATAAGTTAAAATAAATAAATAAAATAAAGTCACAGATGGAAAAAGTATGGACAGTGCACCTGGAAAGCATTCATAGAACTTCACTTTTTCCACTTTTATATTACAACCTTATTCCACAATGGATGAAATTCATTTTTTTAACCTCAAAATTCTACACACAATACCCCATAATGGCAATGTGAAAAATGTTTTTTTTTTTTTTTTTTTTAGATTTTTGCAAATTTAGTAGTAGTAGTAATAATAATAATAATAATAATAATAATAATAATAATAATAATAATAATAATAATAATAAAAACTAACTAAGAAATCACATGTACCTAAGTATTCACGGCCTTTGTCATGAAGTGCAAAATTGAGCTCAGGTGTATCCTGTTTCCACTGATCATCCTTGAGATGTTTCTACAGCTTAACTGGAATCCACCTGGGGTAAATTCAGTTTATTGGACATGATTTGTAAAGGCACACACCTGTCTACATATAAGGCCCCCCAGTTGACAGTGCATCTCAGAGCACAAACCAAGCATGAAGCCAAAGGAATTGTCTGTAGAACTCTGAGACAGGATTGTCCCAAGGCAAAATTCTGGAGAAGTTTGGATCCAACAGGACTCTTCCTAGAGCTGGCTGCCTGTCTAAACTGAGCGATCAGGGGAGAAGGGCCTTAGCCAGGGAGGTGACCAAGAATCTGATGGTCACTCTGTCAGAGCATTAGCATTCTTCTGTGTAAATAGGATAATATTCCAGAAGGACAACCATCTCTGCAGTAATCCACCATTCAGATGGTGACAAAACAAAAGCTACTCCTTAGTAAAAGACACATGGCAGCCTGCCTGGAGATTGCCAAAAGGCACCTAAAGGACTCTCAGACTATGAGAAATGATATTCTGTGGTCTGATGAGACAAAGATTAACGTCTTTGGTGTGAATGCCAAATGTCATGTTTGGAGGAAAACCAGGCACCATTCCTACAGTGAAGCATGTGGCCGCATCATGCTGTGGGGATGTTTTTCAGCAGCAGGAACTGGGAGACTAGTCAGGCTTGATGTAATGATGCAAATGTTCATCTTTCAGCAGGACAATGACCATAAGCACACAGCCAAGATATCAAAGGAGTGGCTTCAGGACAACTCTCACAATGTCCTTGAGTGGCCCAGCCACAGCCCAGACCTGCATCTCGGGAGAGATCTGAAAATGGCTGTGCACTGACTCTCCCCATCAAACCCAATGGAGCTTGAGAGGTGCTGCAATGAGGATTGAGCAAAACTGTCCAAAGATAGGTGCACCAAGCTTGTGGCATCATATTTAAGAAGACTTGAGGCTGTAATTGTTGCCAAAGGTGCATCGACAAAGTATTGAGCAAAGGGTGTGAATACTGACACATGTGATTTATTATTATTATTATTATTATTATTATTATTATTATTATTATTATTATTAATAATAATAATAATAATAATAATAATAATAATAATAATAATAATAATACATTTGCAAAAATAAAAAAGACAACTTTTTAAAATTTTTGTCATTATGGGGTGTTGTGAGTAGAATTTTTAGGAGAAAAAAAGGAATTTACTAATTAATTTCCATTTCAGAATAAGGCTGTAACATAACAAAATGTGGACAATGTGAAGTGCTGTGAATACTTTCAGAACGCACCGTACATGCATGGTGGTGTTTGTGTGTTTTGTGTTTTTTGGAGTGGGGGGGGGGCTGTAATGCAGGCTTTAGTATCACACACTGGGAAGTTGACATATGTAAGTTCCAATAATTGCACATTGGTGAAAGCGACAAGTTTAAGTACAGAGAGAGACTAAAAATAGTTTACTATATATTGATAAACAGTGCAATGTAATGTTTAGGTGTCAGAATCAAGGAGTCTGATGGCAAGGTATTGCAAACTGTCCTTGAGTCTGGTTGCCTGTGCAGCCATGTTTCTGTATTATCTGCCAGATGCTAACAAGGAGAACAGCTGCCGTGTTAGATGGCTGTGGTACTTGATGATGCTGTGTGTCTTCCACAGTCACCACTGGAGGTAGATGTCCTGTATGGCAGGGAGATTCTTGCCAGTGATATGCTGTGCTGCCACCGTGACTCCCTGTCATGATTTCCAGCTCTAGACAGAGGAGAACCACAGTGTATATTGTAACTCATCAGCAAGCTCTTGATTGTGCACCTGTAGAAGTTTGAGATGATATTAGACAAATAATGAATGTTTATGAGATCAATGGTACGAATATTTCATGATGTGAAAGCTGGAACATACCATTCAACGAGGCGAAGCTGAGTTGAATGTAGGGTTGCCAACTCTGAAAAATAAATAAGGGACACCTCACCGCCAGGGCCGACTGACCATTGCCTTCACCCTTCCCAGCGTCTGTGTGAAATGATTTTTAACCATTTGACTGTTGACTTGACCCTGAATTTAAGTAGATGCATACATGCATTTGTTCTGATACGAACACGTGGAAATTATTATTTAGCAATTTATTTTTAGTGCAAAATAAATTTTCACTCACAATTTCAATATGAGCATTCTGTCCTGCTTCAAAGCATAAAATAAAAATCTCTCTGTAGTGCTTAACAACAAAACAACAGAAAATTTGCATCATCCAAAACAATGTAACAGTGCACATTTACATATTTAGTGTAATAAAAAGTGCAAAAAATAAAGTTTGAAAAGTAAACAATACTTACAATACTTAGCTGTTGTCGCGCACCTTTTCCACCCAGCCATTTTCCTTTTCTCATTCACCCCTGTATTTTTGCATTCTTTTTTGTTTTGTTTTGTTTTTTTTTGTTTGTTTTTTTAGGAGGAGTAACGACGTTACAGACATTGCTGTCCGTAGGCATATCTGCAGTGCCAGTGTCGGTGTCTGTATCGATTCGATATCAGCCATGCTGCTTTGTTATTGTCGTCCAGCGACCGTCGTCGGCTCATGACGTCTGTATCTTCTTGCGAGCAGATGTCCCTCGACCAATGAGATAAGAGTGATTCTGTATTGTCAACTCGTGTCTGTCAGCTCATTGGTGAAGAGCAGGAGAGAGGCTGGGATCAAATTTACCGTAAGTTTCCATATAAAGCGCCAGTCGATTCCATTGACATTTTACAGACTTTTTGATTCTCACAGAAATACGGGACAAACTGCATCCCGTTTCAGGTCAATACGGAACGCACACTTTTATTTCCAAATAAGGGACGATTCCGTTTTTCAAGGGACGGTTGGCAACCCTAGTTGAATGGTATGTTCCAGCTCTAATATCAATAATCCAACACAAACATTAAACAGGAGTCCAAAAATAATTCTGATGATGAATCATGCATCAAATCGTCCTCCATCAGCAAAACAAACTCCGTCATGTTTGTTTTATGCTAAGCGCCCCCCTGGTTGTGTGAGCGTGTGCGCGGGAAGATACTTGTGCATGCGTGTACTACCAAAAAAAAACTGTGTATGACCCATCCTGTGCCACTCAGTCACACCACTGACTTCATGAATTAAGCTATTTGAACAATGGACCCCATAAAAAACAACAACAACAACAAAAACATTAGTTTATCATCCTTGACATGAGAAAAAAGTGGTGAGGGTGGGCTGATTGTTTTTTTTTTCTTCTTAGAAACAGGTCCAAATGTCATTTCAATCCTGAAAAACCTCACATACAGCACCTGCACACCAAGAGAGGAACTGAAAATATCAGATATGTTTAAAATAAATCTTGTTTCCATGTTGAATACAGTCAGTGTACTGCACGCTAATAGCGTGATAAACGTGTTTTGTGTGTGAGTGAGACAGAGCAACTGACTGTGTGATTGCCAGAGACAACAAGCCGCACATTCCGGGCCCAGCTTGATAAAGCTTACACATTCATATGTACATTCACATAAAAGCTGAGGATCAAGTAAGCAAATGTTTGCTACTTTACATACTTGCAGCACAAAATGAAAACGTTCTATCATGCTATAGATTTACAAATACAATATTGATCGAATAAATGCACATGATGTGATGATTAGGCTCGCCAGCTTACTGTCAGAGGTTCTCAACTTCCACATAGCTGGGGCCACTACCTTGGACAAGGAGGACCATAAACAAAATTGGTGCTACTGGTCCTGTAGGCTGAAAATATATTCCTATACCCCTTAACGTCTCAGTCCAAAATCTTCTATAAGTGTTCAGTTTGGTTGCATTTTATTTTTATCTTTATTTAACTGTTAGGCCCATTGATATCAAGATCTCATTTACAGGGGAGACCTGGCCAAGAGGGCAGCAGCATGGTTACATTAAAAATAATAATCAGTAGAATTAAAATTAACAACATTAAAACTTGCTCACATAAAACACGTGCACACAGACGAGGCAGACTGCGATAATCTGACTGCAATCTGATGACTGTTAAGGCCAAAGCATATGATTGTAATTTGAAAAAAGTATGGCGAGGAAGAGTGGAGGAAGGCAAGAGCTGTGGAGCGAGGTTTCCAGGGAGCCTGGACAAAGTGGGTTGTCTCCAAGAGGAAGCTGTGATGGGCTGACCTTTGGAAGCTCAAGCCATTCTGGATTTCCTTCCTGTTCAGGGCTGTCTATGACACCCTACCAACGGCAGAGACCTACGGCAGATACAAATGGCGCCATGACAAAGTACTGGCCATGCTCGATGACATCCTAGAGCAGGGGAGAGTCAGGAAACATCAATGCCAGAACAAGCTGCCACCTGCAACATTCATCAAGGAGGGAGCAAAGCAACCAGCACCCATTAAAACCAAGGCAAGCCTCCTGCAGTCAGCTCCAGCATGGACGCTTAGGGTAGACCTGAAGAGGAACCACTAGTTCCCAGGTGTCGTCCACATCACTTTAAGACCTGACAGTCCTGTTCTCCATGGAAGGGAAGAAGATCATCCTGGTGGAGCTTACTGTGCCATGGGAAGAAGGGTGCGAGGAGGCAGTACACAGGAAATCTGAGCATGACAAAGACCTGGTGCAAGACTGCAGGGACAAAGACTGGCAAGCATGGTTGTACCTGGACAAGGTAGGGTGGAGAGGTTTCCAGCCCAGTTGGCTTGGAAGTTCTTGAGAGCTGTGGGTCTGATGGGGTGTGGGAGTAAGAAGGCAGTGCAAAGGCTATGGGAGGCAGCAGAGAGAGCCTCTTGTTGGTTATGGAGCAGGAGAGAGGAGTTGAGCTGGCAGTCAGGAGGGAGTGAGTAGTGGCTGGCCACCATTACTGACCTACCAACAGGAGAGTGTTAAGGTTAAGAGTCGAAACACTTTATAATCGTTGGTAACCATCTGATGACACAACCTCCTGGATAAAGGTTCCAGTTGTTATATAATGACTGAAGGAGAAGCAGCCTAGGATGTATTTAATCAACAGGCATTCACATAATTTTCACACTCATCAAATCATTCAGTGACCCCTTATTGATGGGGACATGCTGTGTTTCTCCACTTGTTACACTAGTCACCAGCAAGTGGCGAGCAGGGTATTGTTTACATGAGAGTCTGTGTCTCAGTGTGTCTGTGGACAAGAGAATAAAAAAAAAAAAAAATGGTTGGATAGATTTCCTTCAAACTTGGTGGGAATATTACTTGGATGGATATCTCGAGATGATTGGACAGACAAAGGTCAAGATCAAGGAAAATGTGGTTGGAAAAACAACTTTTAAAAAATATCTTATCAACTAAAAAAGCTAGATGGATCAAACTTGGTGGGAATATTAAATGGATAGATATCTAGTGCTAAACAGATTTTGGAGTAGTTTGGTCAGTGATCAAAGGTTAAGGTCAGATAAAACTTGTCTGAAAAAAACATATTTTTGTGTGTGTGCATCTCAGCAACCAAGATGCCCAGATGGATGATCTAAAGCATACATTGACAGGCAAAATATTTGTGATTGTAATCCAATTACATTTTTTTCCCGCAGATTTGATCGGTTAATCGTGTGAGATTTCAGACCGTATAATATTGGTGTCGGGTCACAAAATATTTGACCGTTTCACATTTAATTTATTACTCCATGCCTTGAGCAGCCTCACGCACTGCTACGCAGATGCCAATAATGGTGCTGTTAGGTGACAACAAAAGAAAGTCGCGTACCGACGATGATGCCAAATGCTACCATACGTAAGCATTGATGTGGATTCTGATACAGAATTACTGTTTCACATTTGATGGATTTTCACCTTTGATGGATTACTCAGCACCCTGACTGCTGTTAGGGCGACGCTGCCTCAAGGCAATGGTGGGCACAGATAACCAAAAAATTAACTTTGATAACAGATAAGATAACTGAAAAGTTATCTTTGATAAAGATAAAATGATAAACCACCCAAAAATGTATCGGAAGTTACAGATAATCGATAACTTCCAGTGTTGTCTATGGGACATTTGCAGTTACTAAAGAGCTGAAATTGATTTTTAACATGATCGCTTTTGAAAGCATCAAAAGCGGTAGAAGATCTAAAGAATAAGCAAGAATGTTTGACCATGCCGCTCTCTGCAGAAAGCAGGACAGACAAATCCTGAAAGCACCAAAAAGTCAACTTTACTAATCATAATCATTTTACTTTCAACATTCTGCCCCTGCTGGAAGCTCTTATTTACAACAGCACTCCCACCATAGAGGCACACCAAGAGCAGCCATAAAAATAAAAATAAATAAATAAATAAAAAAAAAAGATAAAAATCCATCCACATCGAACCGTATAAATGTGTTGTAATTAGTTTGCCAAACCTTTGGATGGCAGTACTGATTAAAATTCTATCCAATCAGGAGCCTTATTCTCTTGTCGTCACTTCCACAAAAACTAAAAACATGGCACCAACCTCGTTCGTGTGGACCGATAAGGAGTCAGAATTACTTCTAACCGTAGTTTTAGAATACAAAGTTAACAAATATATGCACACAAAAAGCGCCTGGACAATGGACAATACCAACACTTTGAGAGCAGCCATGTACCCAGATGTTTAATACTGCCATGGACACTCCTGGCCAGTAGATGGCAGTAGCGGCCTTGAAAAAATGTCAGAATTCCAGATAATCCGTGTCTGCTACATTTAAGATGCGTGGAATTTAACAAATGCAAATACACTAACGTCTATAAACCCAGAGAATATATTCACGAGAGATTTAGGCACTAGAGTTTAATGCTGTTATCTGTGGACCCTGAACAGAGTGTCTGAAATGCATTTGCCCTGTCGTGAACTTCTGAGATTACCTTCTGCTACCCATAATGCATTGCTGCCTGGCACAGCATGTGCTCACAAAACCTTAAAAATTAGCACATTACTTTAAAACTAAAACATATATCTGATATTTTCACTTTGTAAACTTCAGACATGACAATAATTTTAAATAACTTGTCTAAAATGAGTGGTTAAAATTTGAACCATAAGTTAAACATGTATGCCTTTGGATGACTTGGTGACATTGTGATTACATTAGTATGGTATTAAAGGAAATGACTTTTTTTTTGGTCACCAGTTCTCCTTTGCTTACAGACGATAGAGTGGTTTCTGATTGCAGAGGGTAGAACAACATGCTTATTAGGAAACTTTTAACAGATAGGTCTTAATAGTTTTAAAAATGTTTTTATCGGTCTAAAAGTTATCGGATGGTAATTCATCGGAAGATAACTGATGGTTTTTAAATTTATCTAAAAAGATAATCTGACAATGAAAACATTATCTTCGATAATTATCTGTTATCGGATTATCGGAAGTGTGCCCACCATGCCTCACGGTAAGCCTCACCGACTGAATTAGCTTCAGAAAAATAAGCCATGCAAACCATGGAATTGGATTAGAATAGAAATAACCCCCTTGTGCCTGTTGATTTGTAAACAGTCATGCTGGATTACAGTCACAAATATCCGTTTTACTAGCTCCGTTGCCGACAAACCTCAATTTGCGATCGTATAACCAGCATGATCGTCCACGATTCATCAAACACAACAGTTATTCCCTAATTGACTGGTATGAATGACTTCCAGATGAAGTCACACAGAAGTCATACATGAGAAAGTCATACACAGTCAAATACCATTACAACCATATATATACGAGGTCTATTAGAAAAGTATCTGACCTTATTATTTTTTTCAAAAACCATATGGATTTGAATCACGTGTGATTACATCAGACATGCTTGAACCCTCGTGGGCAGGTAGGAATGGCTCAGAGACTGCTGCTTTGTTTGATCAAAATTTTTTCAAAACTGTAAGGCACAACTGAGTGGACACCATTCGATAAATTCAGCTGGTTTTTGGTAAAAATTTTAACAGCTGATGAGAGATTTTGGTCTTGTAGTGTCGCCGTAAGGACGGTCCACGGCGCCTGACGGCAATCTGCGCTTCAAGGCGGCAGCATCTCGCCGTTTCAAGTTGAAAACCTCCGCATTTCAGGCTCTGTTGACCCAGGAAGTCGTCAGAGAACAGAGAACTTTCAGAAGAAGTCGGCATGAGGAGTTTATTCGGACATTCCATTGTTAACGGACATGTTGCAATGAAAGAACGTGCGGACAGAGTCGCATGTCGGGAAACCTTAGTCGTCACGGAAACGACTCAGCGAATTTGCGCGCACGTCTTTCATTAAAAAATGTCCTTAAACAGTGGAATGTCCGCATAAAGTCCTCATGCCGGCCTCTTCTGAATCTTCTCTGTTCTCTCACAACGTCCTGGGTGAATTAAGCCTTAAATTAGGATGTTTTCAGGTCAAAACAGGCCGACGACGGCGCCTGGAAGCGCTGCGCGACGTCCCGCTCCATGGGAAGTCCTTACACCGACAGAAACACTCCATAATCTCTCATCAGCTGTTAAACTTTTCACCGAAAACCAGCTTAATTTCTCGAATAGTGTCCACTCGGATATTCCTCACAGGTCCAGAAAAAATTTTGATAAAGCTACGCGCGCCGTCTCGAGCAGCGTGTGAAACAAAGGAATTCAGCCGAGAGGGCGGGACCACATCTCACTCAAGGCCTGCCCACAGGGAAATGACGTCACCGACGCGTGAAAAAACTCATGCATGCGCACGAGGGTTCAAGCATGATTGGAGTAATCGCACATCATTCAAATCCATATAGTTAAAAAAATAAATAAAAGTGTTGGTTTCTTATCTAATAGACCTCGTATATTTACATCTTGGTATGCAAAGTGCACAGGGCTGTATTCCTTTGCCTTTTCTCTTATGTCACTCACCTGTACATTTTGCCAGCACATCATGAAACTAAACTAAGGGGCTCTGACAAAACATCTTTTTCGGAATGAGTTTGGACTAAGTTGCTCACACACCTGTTTCACAGACATGAATACAGAATTCTGATGAGGATCAGATGTGCTGCTGATCGTCACTGTGAAAGAGATGTTAAATACAATCTGCAGCACAGACACAAAAGCAAGACATGCTGCAGTACAGCAGGATGGGCTTTTGTCTAATTCCACAGAGATGTTCACACATTTTACTACCTGAGACTGCATTCAAAACTCTTGAATAGACAACATGTCTGAAATGTGTCCTGATGTACCCCATGATTTCCTTTTTTCCTTCTTGTCTTTCGCAGTGCTCTAACGCTACAGTTTTTCACTGACCTGCTGACTCCACAAACAGTTTTACAGCATTCCTGAGCCCGAATCACACCTCCTCCTCCTCACCTCTGTGCACCACACAACGTGCACCTCAAAAGCTCTTTACAAAGACCTCCCTCGAACATCTTCACCTCCGTGTTGCTTTCCTCTGTTTTCCATTTAACCACAACTCCACTGATGCCTGCCGCACCTCCTGCTCTGCCTCGTTTTTTTCCTTTTATCTTTTCTGTATAAACAGCAGACACACATACAGCGTGCACATGGCCGACCGCAGCCTCTGTTTATGGGGGGGCATGCCTGTGGTTTAAGAACTGTAAACATCTCTTTATCGGATGTCTGCTGCACAGTGGTGGTGGTGATGTCATCTTGTGTACTGCCAAGTGTAGCGGAGGTTCGACACAGACAGGAAGCAGATGACCCAAAAAAGGCAACCCCATATATTGGCTGTGGAATCAGTAGTCTGGAGCAAACATCATTATGCTAAGAAGCGTGACTAGCAGAGCAAAGAACTGAGTTAGCTCAGACAGTCAGCTTTCATCCCCACTTATTAGATTACAGCTCATTCTTAGGACTCTTCTGTCTTTTTCTTCTTTCTTTTATCCTTCTCTCCCATTTGCTGACATAACCTTTCCGCCCCAAAACACACAATTCTCACTCCGCACAGCAGAATAATTACTTATGAGCTGTTGACGTCCCACGCTGCAGCTTGTTTTCAAGTTGGCGAGTCGCAGTGAGCAACAGGTAACGGCTGGGAAATGGAGCTAGAGCTAAGAAGCGGAGTGGCAGACAGGCAGGTTAACGGCTGTGAGGAAGGAAGAGTCGTGTGCTCGTAGTGGGCTCTGTCTTAACTCTGCCTTAGAAGGTTGTGTTTGCACTGAGGGGCTAATGGACCATTGACAACACCTCTTTAGTTTGTCATCGTACCTCTCTGTACATATACTGTCGGTACTCGAGCAAAAAGACACGAGCTGACAAACAAATGCTGGTCTGTGTTGAAATTAATAATTCAGAAACCATGCAGCAGCCTCCAAATACAGCACGATGCTACAGTGATTTTCAAACTAAAATACAATCTCAAAGTGTTCACGCTGCTTCTAAAGCATACCAGCATGGGATATGTGTTCTTCAATAGGTTTTCCACAGTTTATTTTTCTTGCCACCACACATATGTAGTCTTATGGTGACTAACATAGTCTTAGAACAAAACTAGTGCAGCCTGGGCCTGTCACCCTGGCAGATACAGGACTTGGTTCCATAGTCAGTACCTTGACCATAATGTTTAATCTATATCTACACATTATACAAATAATGAAAGCTTATGAGTTCAATGGTATGAATATTTCATGTGTGCGTGTGTGTGTGCACACGTGCAGAGTGCAATGGTACCGAATGTGGTTGGTTGTCCATTCGGCTGTTCCCATTTTTTTTGTTTGTGTGTGTGTTCAGGGTCGCCACAGCGGATACAACCAGATCTGCATTGATATTTGGCACAGCTTTTACGCCGGATGCCCTTCCTGACGCAACTCCAGTGTTAGCTGGGGAAACACACGCAGCCGCTGGTGTTCCACAGATGTCTCCCATCGAAGTACTAACCAGGTCCCGCACTGCTTAGCTTCTGAGATCTGACAGGATCAGGCTGACACAGCAGATCAGCTGCTGTGCAATGGTACCAAATGTATGGAACGAAATTTGCACTCTAAATGGAACCAAACTGCACTCTAAATGCAATGCAACACAAATGGGATGAATTAATCCATGTCATGTGACATACAAGCACCAATCAAATGACAAGGATCCACTCAGCATTATATTAAGAACAATATTGCTGTCTACTGCTGACAAATCCTGCGGTCACACCATATCTTGCACTGACTGGCAGTACATATTGGCTTGGCGGTTAACACTGTTGCCTCACAGCAAGAAGGTCATGGGATTGATTTCCACCTGTGGCCTTTCTGTGTGGAGTTTGCATGTTTTTCCTGTGTTTGCGTGGGTTCTCTCCGGGTGTTCCAGCTTCCTTCCACATCAGAAGACATGCAGGTTAGGTGGATTGGAAACATTAAATTGTCCATAGTAGGTTTGCGTGTGGGTGTGAATGTGTTTGTTTGTCTATATGTGGCCCTGCGACAGACTGGCGTCCTGCCCAAGTTGTACTCCGCCTCACGCCCTATGACTGCTGGGATAGTCTCCAACCCCCCACGAACCTTAATTGGAGTAAGCGGTTGAAGATGAGTGAGTGAGTGGAAAGTGGAGGAGTGTGGAAATTGCAATGGATGAAAGAAGGCGCAACATTTTCCCATTTTGACAACGCAATGGCATGTCATTTATTTCTCCTTTGGTACACACAACACACGGACTTTATTGAACAGCTCTGCCCCGCCCATTAATCACACAGAGGTCCTGACAGGAAAACATCAACTGGGCCAAGACACTTTGGTAAGCCCGTCACACATGTCAGAGTTTTGTCACATGCATAACAGGAACAAACATCGCCCATTACCCACACAGGGGTCCCGAATGGAAACAGGAACAAACATCGCCCGTTACCCACACTGGGGTCCTGAATGGAAAAAGGAACAAACATTGCCCATTACCCACACAGGGGTCCCGAATGGAAAAAGGAACAAACATTGCCCATTACCCACACAGGGGTCCAGAATGGAAACAGGAACAAACATCGCCCGTTACCCATGCAGGGGTACTGATGGGAAAACATCAAAGGGGTTGCGACCCTTTGATATGCGCATCACACATCTCGGCGTGTTATCACATGCAAAACAGGAAACACACTCTAACCACAGCTGATGACACTTGGCATGGAAAATTATGTCCACAATGTCCATTACATTTTAGTCCCAGTCTCCTCTTTTATTATTTGGTCAAGATAATCTACAAAATGTTGGCTATGATGAGTGAGCAAGGTGCAGTTGGTTGCTCTTGAATTAGGTTACCAGTCTGGAAGCATGCACTGTTACTGTGCATTGTGGCATCAAATGCATTAGAAAACTTGATGTTGCTCTCTCAGTTATATGATACGCATCTAGATACATGGGCTACATATGATTCAGGAAACGTACTTTTTATTATGCAGTGATTCAATTTGATGTAATGCGATTTGGTGTGATACATTTATTCATTCATAAACAGAGTTGTCTTTCCTCTCAGAAAAATAACAAACTGAAAATCCAACTTGAATTGTTAGCATCAGCTGACTGCCTCTTTAACCCCATTACATGTGATTTCTTAGTTTTTATTTTAATAAATTTGCAAAAAAAAAAAAAAAAAAAAATCATGTTGTCATTATGTGGTGTTGTGAGTAGAATGTGGAGGGAAAAAAATACATTTAGTCCATTTTGGAATAACACTACAAAATGTGGAAAAAGTGAAGTGCTGTGAATACTTTCCGGACGCACTGTATAAACACTTGGCAGATGCTTTTATTCAATAGGACTTTCAAGTCAGGTAGAAAAAAAGAACAGAAGACCTCATTTTACAGTTACAAAATAAGATGCTGACCTTCTGAAAATCTGCTGTCAGAGAATGATTTCCTGTTGGGTTGTGTATTGATCACAATAAAATGTACAAAGTGTACAGTATTGCTGTTTTCATTCCAAAAGACTTGACTGAGCTCAATAATATCACTTAGAATGTCAGCTAGTGACTGATTGTGTTGGAAATGTAAATAAGGTGCAGTTTCACACCCTTCCCTTCAGAACACACAGTCGAGCTGTGTTAGCATATTTCCCTGCTCTTGCCAAAAAGTAGTTTTTCCACGTTTACTAGCATTATCCCTCTTTTAAAATAATAAATAAGCCTCCCTTTAAATAAGCAAGTGTACTTTCAGTTTACGTTGTTGTCCATTCGGCTCCTCCCATTTTTTGTTTGGGGTCGCCACAGCGGATACAACTAGATCCGCATTGGAATTTGGCACAAGTTTTACGCCGGATGCCCTTCCTGTCGCAACTCCAGTGTAACCTGGAGAAACACATAGCCACTGGTGTTCCGAAGGGGACTCCCATCCAAGTACTAACCAGGCCCCGCACTGCTTAGCTTCTGAGAATTGACAGGCTCAGGCTTAGCAATAGCAATACTGTTGTTTATACTGTATCTACAACCAATGAGTGCAGGTAGATTCAGGTAGAGAATGTCGTCACAAATGAGAAGATGCTAATGCTAACAACATGGCGTCAGAATTTCCAGACTAATGCACCAGCAAATTAGTGTCTTATTGAAACCCAGTGATAAAGAAAATGGCAGCTGTCAAATGCAGGTTAAAAAGAGTCTTAAGTTCTTAATAAGTGCAAGTTATTGATTCTAGCAGTTGTAGCAGTGGGGCGGTTTGGGGGCCATCACTTCAGTTCAAATAAAAAAGTAATGAGGTAATGTGTCTTACAGAACACCCTCATTGGCAGTTGACCTGTAATTGCTCAGTGGAGAGCAGTGACAGGTGGGATGGCTAGGCTAAGGTAAATAGCTAACTGTATATTTGGTTGTTTTAAAAACTTTCTTTGTATTTAGTAAGGTAAACATGCATGTAGACCATTGCAGGGACCCTCACCATGCTACCAGATATGTGCAATGACATTTTCACCTGTTCAGTGGTGACAGTAATTAGACTGTCTCCACAATATGTACTGTCCCCACAATGTGTTGCACATGAGTGAGTGAGTGAGTGAGCATGAACATACAAGTTGTGTGTTGTGTGTTTTTACAAAAAATGTGTATTTGTAAATATGTTATTTTTTCGTTTGTAAAAAAAAAAAAAGGCATTTGCAAAACTGAAAATTCTGTTTGTGAAGTGTGATTCAGCATTTGTGGATCACTGATCACATGCATTCATCACTTTGCTCACTTACGTAATATTGAGACATTCTGAGCACAAAACTGCATTTCAGATTCACAAATAACCAATGTAGCAATTAGCAATCACAAGAAACTGACTTATAAATGATTAAATATATATAGAATGTACAGAAACTTTATTTTCAGTGATTTTAGAACAAACTCCTGAATTTAAGCATGCTGTGCTGCTGAAATAATTTTTTCATATACAAACACACTGTGCCAGGAATAAATGATCATTTATAAGAAAAGGTGGTGAGTGAACAAACTATTCTGTGTTTTGTAAGCAGCTTATATCCTCATCCACAGCGTTGTTATTGTTGTCAGCTGACAGCTGCGCTTCACATCCTCTTTCTGTCGTGTTCGGCTGGAACATACAAGGTTTGGAGCAGGTGTCCCAGAAACTTCCTCATCTTCTTCAAAAACAATCTATATATCACTTAAATCTTCGCTATAATCGCTCACTATGCCTTCGCTGTCTGTGTCTGCTGTATTGGTAAACAGAGCCGCGCTGCCACATGTACTCGCATGACGTCACATCCGTCGTAGCGAAAAAGTAGGTCAACTCGGAGGCAGTAAATTCAAATTCTCAGATGGGTAACGAAACGTCTAAATCCTTGTTCAGTGTAATTTTATGGTAAAAAACAAAGACGTGGAAAAAGCTTTTTTTATTCTTCAAGAAAGTTCCTGGTTGCATTTTTATTCCTAAGGATATTGGGCCTCATTCACCAATATCTTCTTAAGAATCTTATTATGTTCCTTCTTCAGCTGTTGCTAAGAAGGTTATTAAGAATACTTTACATCAGATTCATCAACATTTTCTTAAACCGCAGAATTGTTCCCAGCTGTGTTCTTAAGCCAGTGAATCCCATCCCCTCGTAAAGTGAAAGTGCGTGCCTGGTGAGCCTAATTAACATATGATTAGCACAAGTAACACCCCATCGATGCCCCTAAAAGGGCATGAGGCTGCATGGCCATGAGCACATGGAGATTTCATAAAGAGGAAACAAAATGCCAAAAGCAAAAGTAAAGTAAATTTCAGCACAGCAGGCAAAGAGAAAAAAGAACTGTGGCAGTTCAGAGGTGGATGTACTGCTAAAGGAAATCAGTGAAAAAGAAATTGTTCAATTTAAAATCTGACACTAATAACCCCATCTCAAAATCCCAACCGGAGATTCAAGGGACTGGAGGGGGAACAGCAGACACCCAAAAGCTGTCCGAGTTGGACCATGCACTGGGGCGATAATCAGGGAGACAGCACTCTCAGGTAGGCTATGGGAAAAATGTAAATAATTTTATATTTAATTTTTCCCCAACCTGCTTTTTAGGAGTACCATCAAATGAGTGACTGGATACAGACCTGGGCCTTGAGGCAATGCTTCCATCCCCTCCCTGTGCAGCTGCTACTCCAGTTGATTAATGTTAAAGTGTTGGTACACTGTTAAAACTGAAGTTCACCAGTTGCCTTGAACATGTGCGTTAATACAACTGAATATCAGTTAACTCTCCTTAAATATAAACTTCATTTCAACTCACAATTAGTGAGGACAATGAATAGCTATAAGTTCAGATTTTGAAAACATAAACTTTTGTCCAATATTCTAAACTTGCCATTACAAGTGTAGTAAATGAGAAGACACAAGTTCACTTAACTTAATGGGGGCTATCATTTTTTACAGTGTATATTTGGAAAATTTTAATATAAAAAATACTTTGTAAATTACCAAAATGTAACATAAAATAATGAATAATGTAACATATAATAATGAATAGCAATATTATGGACATATCACTGCAATATCATATTTTAATGGCCTTCACATAAGCAGACAACGCAACCAATATGACAACATGTCAGCACTGAAATGTGCGTAAGAGTACTCCTGAGTGCTGGATAGGAAAACATTTGTGAATGTCACAATCTTTGTAAAATTTCGTAAGCAGGACTTAGGAACAAATTTGCTCTCAAGAACAGTTCATGAATGAGGCCCATTGCTTTCATTTCCGGAACTGGAGCAAAGTCTTGTCATACAACCCCAATGAAATGGGGTCATTGTGTAAAATGCAGAGGTGGGAAGAAGTCACTGTCAAGTCATTCTCAAGTCATCAATCTGCAAGTCCCAAATCAAGTCTCAAATCCGCTTGCAAACAATTGGTGTCATTATGACTTAAGACTTAAGACTTGCTGATTCATGACTTGAGAGTAACTTGATGGTGACGTCGTCCCACCTCTGATAAAATGTAAATAAAACAGAATACAATGATTTGCAAAACCTCTTCAACCTTCATTCAATTGAATACACCACAAAGACAAGATATTTAATGCTCAAACTGATAAACTTCATTGTTTTTGTGCAAATATTTGCTCATTTTGAGATGGATGCCTGCAACACGTTTCAGAAACCTGGGACAGTGGTATGTTTACCACTGTGTTACATCACTTTTACTTCCAACAACACTCAATAAGCATTTGGGAACTGAGGACACTAATTGTTGAAGCTTTGTAGGTGGAATTCTTTCCCATTCTTGCTTGATGTACGACTTCAGTTGTTCAACAGTCCGGGGTCTCCATTATCGTATTTTGCGCTTCATACTGCGCCACACATTTTCAATGGCCGACAGGCCTGGACTGCAGGCAGGCGAGTCTAGTACCCGCACTCTTTTACTACAAAGCCATGCTGTTGTAACATGTGCAGAATGTGGTTTGGCATTGTCTTGTTGAAATAAGCAGGGACATCCCTGAAAAAGACATTGCTTGGATGGCAGCATGTGTTGCTACAAAACCCGGATGTACCTTTCAGATGTGTAAGTTGCCCATGCCATGGGCACTAACACACCCCCATACCATCACAGATGCTGACTTTTTAACTTTGCGCTGTTAACAATCTGGATGATCTTTCTCCTCTTTTGTCTGGAGGACACGATGTCTATGATTTCCAAAAACAATTTGAAATGTGGACTCATCAGACCACAGCAAACATTTCCACTTTGCATCTGTCCATTTCAAATGAGTTTAGGCACAGAGAACGTGGCAGCATTTCTGGATGTTGTTGATGTATGGCTGTCACTTTGCATGGTAGAATTTTAACTTGCACTTGTAGATGTAGCAACAAACTGTGTTAACTGACAATGGTTTTCTGAAGTGTTCCTGAGCCCACATGGTAAGATCCTTTACACAATAGTGTCGGTTTTCAATGCAGTGCTGCCTGAGGGATCGACGGCCATGGGCATGCAATGTTGGTTTTTGGCCTTGCTGCTTACGTATAGAAAGTTCTCCAGATTCTCTGAATCTTCTGATTATATTATGGACTGTAGATGATGGAATCCCTAAATTCCTTACAATTGAATGTTGAGAAATATTGTTCTTGAACTGCTGGACTATTTTTTTTTTTTTTACGCAGTTGTTCACAAAGTAGTGATCCTCACCCCATCTTTGCTTGTGAACAGCTGAGCCTTTTGGGGATACTCCTTTTATACCCAACCATGACATTCACCTGTTTCCAATTAACCTGTTCACCTGTGGATTGTTCCAAACATCTGTTCTTTGAGCATTCATCAACTTTCCCAGTCTTCTGTTGCCCCTGTCCCAGCTTTTTAGAAATGGGTGCCTCCATTTCAAAATGAGTAAAAATTTGCACAAAAAAAAAAAAAAAAAAAATCTATCAGTTTGAACATTAAATATCTTGTCTTTGTGGTGTATTCAATTGAATATAGGTTGAAGAGGATTTGCAAATAATTGTATTCTGTTTTTATTTACATTTCACACAATGTCCCAACTTCATTGGAATTGGGGTTGTATGACATGACATAACTTTTCTTTTAGGGCCATTCTGATATGAGAAAAAAAGCATCTTACATCTGCTTTTGTGTCACAGTTAAATTTTTGGTGAAAGAGTAATCATGACATCACTCTAAATGGACTCCTTTTTTTCTAAGAGGTGCTGCCCAGCATAATAGTCTAATTAACTAAAGACTCATGAGGACTGTAATGGCCAAATTAAAAAAAAAAAAAAAAAGACAGCCCACACAACACTGTGCATTACTGATTCTCTGTGTGGTGCAGTCGTTAGAAGAAAAATCCTTTAAAAAATCAAGAAGCTTTTGGCTTTCTCATAAATACATGTACAAACATGTAAATCTGCATCACACTCATATCATGACATAATGATCTTTCACTTTTCACGCTCTTTGCCCCTTTCCTTTTGAGACAGTAATCAGTTGCATTACTAATAGCATTAGCAGAGCACATCCAATCCCTTTTGTATCCCAGGATTAAACCTCCACCAAGATGCATGCTGGGGAACTACACTACCAGCAATTCCTCAGGAAATCCATGCCAGTTATAAAATAAAAAAAGAAAAAAGTTCAAACCTGTAGACAGCCTTACATTCAAGAATTTATGGGCTGCAGGTGGTACTGTGAAGAGAAAAAAATGGCATAAAATAGGGTTAGAATGTGAACCTCAAACAATGTTTCACCCCTTTCATGAGTCAGCAAGTATATGGGTAGTAAGCAAGAAGAGATCAGTAAAAAGGTTACAGAATAATGAGCTCAACACAGCCCAGAAGATGAAGCAGAATTTGAGGATTGTTTTTTTCCTCCAAGAAAGGCTTTCGGAAGTTAAAAACTGATGGCGTCCAAAACAGCATTAGAATTTAGTAATACTTTTTATTCATTTTAAAAAGTTTTAGTTTATTTATAACTTAGCTCAAAACTTATTTTTGCCAATTGCTGTGTGATACTGTCAGTCCAGCCCAGTCTCATTTTTTTTTTTTTTTTGTGCGTCACAAAAATTTGACTAATTTCGTGACGGGGTTTTTTTTTAACTCACTGTTACTAACCCTAGTCCTACCCCCAACCCTAACCTTAACCATAACCTAATCCTACTCCTTCCCCCAACCCTAACCATAACCACCCAACCGCCCCGCTTCACTTTTAATTTTGTGCAGCCATCACAGAATTAATTAGAATGAATTTGTGCTGCCGTGACGAAAATGAGGCGCTTTTCATCACAATATCACAGACCAATAAATTAACGTATATTTTGTGCTGCTGTATCACGACTTGCCGTGAGACTGGGTTGCATCAATCTGTATGATCTTCAAGTCATATAAGGCTCTAATGTGATAGTGTGGTTGTAGTGAGGTGCTCTATCCAGAACAACTTTTATGAACTTCATCCAGTCATGTTACCCTTTTACAGTATTTCTCATCACTCATCTTCAACCACTTATCCGGGATCGGGTCATGGGTGCAACAGCTCCTGCAGGGAACCCCAAACTTCCCTTTCCCGGGTCACATTAACCACCTCTGAGTGGGGGATCCCGATGCGTTCCCAGCACAATGTGGAGATATAATCTCTCCACCTAGTCCTGGGTCTTCTCCAGGGTCTCCTCCCAGATGGATGTGCCTGGAACACCTCCCTAGGGAGGCACCCAGGGGGGCATTCTTACCAGATGCCCAAACCACCTCAGCTGGCTTCTTTCAATGTGAAGGAGCAGCGGCTCTACTCCGAGCTCCCTTTTCATCACAACAGAGTACGGCAGAACGAATGCAACACTGTCCCTGCTGTGCTGATTTTCCGGACAATCTCACACTCCACTGTCCCTTCACTTGTGAACCAGACCCAGAGGTGCTTGAATGCCTTCACATGGGGCAAGAAATCACTCCCTACCCAGAGTAGGCAATCCACCAGTTTCCTGCTGAGAACCATAGCTTCAGATGGTCCTCATCCCAGCCACTTCACACTCGGCTTCACACTGACTCAGTGAATGCTGCGGGTCACAGGCGGATGAAGCCAACAGGACCACATCATCTGCAAAAAGCAGTGATGAGACTGTGAGCCCACCAAACTGAAGACCCTCCTCCCCCAACTATGCCTCAATATTCTGTCCATGAATATCACAAACAGAATTAGTGACAAGGCGCAGCCCTGGCGGAGGCCAACCCCCACCGGAAATGAGTCCGACTTACTGCCACGAACCTGAACACAGCTTCTGATTTGTGAGTACAGAGATTGGATGGCCCTGGTAAGGGACCCCCTCACTCCAGCACCTCCCACAGTATCTCCCGGAGTGCCAGATCATACGCCTTCTCCAAGCCCGTAAAGCACATGTAGACTGGGTGGGCATACTCCCAGGCCCCCTCCAGGATCCTTGTGAGAGTGAGGCTGGGTGCTTTTTCCATGGCCACAATGGAATCCGCATTGAACCCAAACCCTCCTTTCCAGCACCCTGGAGTAGCCTTTACCAGGGAGGCAGAGTAGTATGATGCCCCTGTAACTGGCACACACTCTCTGGGCCCTATTTTAAATATGGGGACCACCAGTCCCGTTTGCCACTCCTTATGTACTGTCCTACACCTCAACGCAGTGTTGAAGAGCTATCTCATCCAAGGCAGTTCCTCCACACCCATAGCCTTCAGCATTTCTGGAAGGATCTCATCAATCCCCAACATCAATCCATCAGTTTTATACCAGAATCATAACTGTGCATTCATCTAGCACTGGACTTCAGTTTCATGAGCCTAAGCCTGGCAGAAATTTAAGAAAAGGTTTTCTGCATACCTTAGGTTATGGCCGTGGAGTCCAGCTTCAGAGAGTCAACTGTCAGATTTGGTAAAAATGCCATGGATTTCTCAGAATTTTGCTCAAAACCACACCCAGGTCACGGCACCATATTTGTTGGGGTTTTCTGTTTGCTCAGCCGCACCTGGTAGTTTTATGTGGTGACCAAACTCAAAGACTGACAGGTGATGGACTTTAAAAAAGACGTTATATTAAAAAGATGCAGACACTGATGAACAGAGTCAACTACGACAGTGCTGCGGTGTTGAATCAAACATCTCATGCATGGTTGCAAACAAGAGGCTCGACATTAAGGTTAGGTTGTTCTTAAGCCTGCACTCAGCCCAACCCCAGGTGGAAGGGTCTTGCCCTGCCGTGAGGAACAGTGGAGCTATGTGATTGGCTGCAAATAGGGGTGTCTTGACGTGGTAAGCGGGTGACATGATCACGTTGTTTTGTTCAAGCAGTATGTGTCATATCAAAACTTTGTGATGACATGAAGCCCTTGGTTTTATCAGTTTAGACTGCACAGAAATTATGACATTTGGGCATGTGCCATGGCTGTATGTAAAGCAGTCAGGTCAAATCCAGTGTGTAACATTAAAGGGTCTGAGGACATTTGAACATGCGTCATGGAACATTCAAACAGCCAGGATCTGTCATTGGTGTTGTTAGTGCCTTAGACAGAGAGAAAAAGAGGAAAATCAGTCAGCTGGAAATAACTGCACCTGGGGCATTAATTCACCAGCAGAAAATTAACAGGGAAGCAAAGAGATTGATAAGGTGGTTGCCAGAAGCTAGCCCTGTGCTTCACTAACAGACCCCCTTGGTAATCAAAATTGATTTATGAGCCAAATTTTGTCATTTACAAGAAAATCCTTGTATTCCCCGAGTACACACTCACATCAGATTACACCATTTGCAAGGTCCTCTGATGCTAACATAGCCACTGTTAGTGCCATTTTATGCATCACTTTGCACATGGTTTTATATCCATCCATATAATTGCAAACACATAGGTGTGCTAATTGCTCATCACTGTGTCACTGATGTGCATGTCACTCTGAAGACTTTAGTTTTTACACTGTTAATGGTTTCCAGCATCACCTCTACATGTCAGCAATGGAACAATAGCTGCAGAAATGTGCGTACACCAGCCAGGATTTTTGTGTGACATAAAGCACATTTCAATTGTCATTTCACTTTTGATACATCTGAGCACTTGGCGTGGAGACAACGTATGCCACTTTTTGTGTGTGTGTAAGTATGCTTTGTACATGAGGCCCCTGTGCCATTGCTAAAAATATGAATTACAGTTTTTGCTGATTGCTAACACACATTTTGTAAAATTTGGCTCACTGTGTCAAAACTCTATACACAAGCAAGATAAGACACAACACTTGTAAAACACCTCACAGCTCTGTCAAAATGAAACCCTACAATGAAAACCTAACAATCCCTTCTAAAAATGTCATTCTAGCAACAAAATGATACACACATGCACCACTTTGAAACAATTTCAAATCAACAGCATCACACCGATGTGTTTTACACAAAACACTGAAGTCAATATATTTTCATTTACATTTTCTCAAACGAGAGCTGAAAGCAGAGAGTAAAATTTACTCTGCTGGGATAACATTTGGCCCCAGTCCAAATAGAGTTAAATATACTCTATCACAGTGCTAAATCAACTCTATCACCATGTAAAATCAACTCTTATTGGAGTAGATACAGTTGATTTGACAAGATGGTAGAGCTGATTTCACTCTATAATAGAGTGTATTTTGCTTTATTTAGACTGGGATCAAATGCTATCCCGGCAGAGTATAGTTTGCTTAGCAAAATTTACTGTGTACGGTAACATCAGAACGATATTGCATCTGACAGTACTATGTGTGGTGGCTGAGGTTTGAGTTGACCCTTTGTCCACACTCTAAAAAATTAAACGCCGTCTCAATGAGAAAAAGTGATGTAACAATTTGCATAGATTTTCTAAAAAGTTATTTTACTGTCACTTGACTATGATTTCATCTTACGTAACTAGAGAAGTCTTGTGGCGTTATGAAATAAATAAATTGAAATAACGAAAGAAAAAATATATGCAAATTGTTACATCAAATTTTGGCACTGAGACAGCACCTTATTTAAAGTTTTTTTTTCAGCTGCTTACACACATTTTCAAAGCTCTGTGTCGTTTTCTCAAAACTTTACACACAAGTCCAACTATAGCTCACATGAAATGCAAAAAGCACCCTATCTCCAGTGAAATAAAACACAGTATTCAAAATATTCTAAACACACCTCAAAAGCAAGCATTTGTCTCACATCATAAACACATTTACCATAGTATCACATACTTGTGTATATCATTTACACACTATAGCTCTAAATCTAAAGGTCTTTTGTTTTGGGGCTTTTATATATATATATATATATATATATATATATATATATATATATATATATATATATATATATATATATATATATATATATATATATATATTATAAGTCAACATAAGCAATATTGGAACCATAAATACTTTATTTTCTGAATAAATTGGCTGCTGTTGTGAATGCAGTATTGTACAGCATACAAGAAAAAACAAAGCAAGTAGTCTGTCTCAGCAGGTGAAATTCTGATGTCCTGGCAGTGCCATGTACATACCTCCACATAGTCACGCCGCAGGTTCTTGACTCTGTCACAATTCCTTTCAAATGGGACCCTGTACAGCTGCTTCATCCGTAACTGATTCCTCTGGAGGACCCAGTGAATCGTAGATAGACTAACAGCATCAATGTTGTTGAATATGGTGACGTCTTCCAAAATGTGATTTTGAATCTCATGGATTCTAATGGCATTATTTGCCAACACCATATTCACAATTGCAGTCTCCTGCTCTTGTGAGAATATATGACCTCGTCCTCCATGATACTGTTGTCTTTCCACTGTAGAAAATTCAGAAATACAGCAGTAAGAGTGCTGTATAAAGTCAAGGTTGTACTGCCCTGTGACCATTCATACAGTTTAGTGCGGTAAAATGGATGCTTGGAGCTACAATAGTCAAGTCAAGTCAAATTTAGTTATCGAGCACATTTAAAAACAACAGATGTTGACCAAGGTGCTGAAGAAATGAAAAATATAAAAATTTGAATAGAATGTCTGGAGTTGTTGGAAGACAGCTTTTTCCAGGAGCTTAGACAAAAAAGATATAGGATGAAAGAGAGAACTGAGGGATCAAGATTTTGTTTATTAAATAGTAGGCTGCACCACAGCATATTTGAAATCATTTGGAACTACCACAGTCATGAGAGAGCTGTTTATAATAGATAGGACAGTGGGCCCAACGGTTTAAAAAGACATCCTTAAGGAGACGAGAGGGAAGGGCGTCTAAGGGACAAGTTGTAGACTTTAAGCTGCCAGTTATTTTGTTCAGGTGAGTGACAGACACAGGGTGGAAATGGTTGAGAACAATAGAAGGAGCAAATACAATTGTATACTATTTATACAATAGTATAAATGTTTTTTACAGCTAGGCAGGAATGGCTATTACAAGTACATGTACATTACAGTACTGTTGATTGTTGCGCACCTGTTCTCATTTGGAAAAGTTTGAATTATGGCCGCCACTGTAAATCAACTCAAGTTGGGCTGGACTCTGAGTCCAGCCTCTCTCATGGTCAACCCATGATTGATCACATGATCAATCAAAGTAGCCCTAATCTCATCAGAGACTATTCTTCTTGGTTCTTCGTCCCTTCCTCCTTCAACTTGTCCTTGTCCTCTTCCTGCTCCCCTTCCAAAGCATCCTCCACGAACCCGAACTCCTCGTCCTCCTCTGTTTCTTCCACTAACTCCCCTGGCTCTCTCTGCATTGTTGTCATCCATTGTTCAAGACTGATAACTTGACCTTTACCCAATTTATACACCTACGACAGGCATTGATTGCTTGGTGTTCAGTAAAGAAATTATTGTTTGCACCTGCGAGGACATAGTCTGAGGCACTGATGAATAAGTGTGGCATTTTGATTGGTTGTGTTTGAAATAGATAATGAAGTTGCTTACTGTTAGATTTTTGTGTGTTAGGTAGAGAATTGTGTGTATTGATTTGCAAAAACTGAATAGCTAAATAAAAATGTGTCAAGGCTGATAATTAGTTTATAGTTTTGCTGATCTAAGGTGGAGTTGTGAAGTTTGAGTGACAGAGTTTAGGAATAGTGTGATATATAAAGGTTTTGTGTGTAAGCAATTGAAAAAAACTGTAAAATGCAGCTTCCTTCAGTGTGAGGCTGTGGTTCATCACTTGGTCCACCAAAGTTGCTTGAATTTCAACTGAAACATTTCTCCTTCTTGCTCTTCTTTGTCCTTGACCACGTATCTCTTTTTGTCTTCCTTGTCTTCTTTCTCTTTCTCTAAGTGTTACCACCTCCATGACTGCAGATTTGACAAAATGTCTTATGTGAGCACTGTTTGTAGTGCCAAAGGTCAGACTGATTGGTGGTGAGTTTTCTGTGTGAGCGTTTTCAGATGTGTGCATAAGCATTTCCAATTGCCAGATGTGTTTTGCATTTTATTAAAAGTGTTTTCCCAATGACAATAAGGTATTTTATCTTTGAGAATCAGTGTCTAATGTAGGAAACTGTGTGTAATGTTCTGCAACAACTGTGTTGAAGAATTGCAACCAAAGTGCAAAGCAGAAAATGTATTTAAGGTATTGTCACATTGTGTTTTAGCTATTGTTACAAGAAGTGTTGGACTTGAAGTTTTATTTGAAGCATTCTATTTTTGAGTGTAAGCAGAGAAAGCAAAACTGTAATATTTAAAAAATTGGTGCCAAGATTCTTTTTTTTTCAATTTAACAGCTTAAGCTTCATACATATGCATAGGCTTACACAATTCAACTGTACTTATATATTTTATAAATTTGTTCACCACTATTTCAGGAATTTAAAATGATTGAAAAAGAAAAATGTTTATGTTTTTTCACATATCTACACTGAACAAAAATAAAAGTGCAACACTTGTGTTTTTGCTTCTATTTTCAGCCCAGCCTCACATTTTTCTTTTTTCATGCTCCCATCATGAAATGAGTGAAATTTTCGTGACTTTTTTTTAACTCACTATTACTCACCCTACTACTACCCCCAACCCGAACCTTAACCATAACCTAACCCTACTCCTCCCCCAACCCTAACCTTAACCATAACCTAACCCTACTCCTCCCCCAACCCTAACCTTAACGACCCCCCACCCCCTTCACTTTTAATTTTGTGCAGCCATCACTGAATGAATTAGAATTAATTTGTGCTGCCGTGACAAAAATTAGGTACTTTTCATCACAATATCACAAACCAATAGATTAATGTATATTTCGTGCTGCCTAATCACGACTTGCCATGAGACCAGGTTGTCTATTTTACATGAGCTGAACAAAAATATCTAAAACACTTTCTATACACACAAAATACCTATTTATCTCAAATCTGTTCTGTTCACAAATCTGTTATTACACAGGTGTGCCTTAGGCTGACCACAATAAATAAATTTGTGAACAATATTTGAGAGAAATTGTTTTTTTTGTGTATACAGAAAATGTTTTAGATCTTGGAGTTCAGCTCATGAAAAATGGGAGCAAAAACAAAAGTGTTGCATTTATATTTATTTTTCTTCAGTGTATGTTTGCATAAATGCCTGGGATATAGTTGAAAAGGAAAAAAGGCGTAGAATATCGGGTAAATTAGGCAGATATTTTACACTTAAGACTGGCTGACATACCTTAAGGCCCCTTCACACATAACACGATTTGAGTCGACTAGCGCCCGAAGGAGGAATTGCATGCCAATTGTGAAAAATTAGAGCTGCCTCCAACACCTCGTACACCTGTTGCTACAAATATTTGCGCACACCAGCGGCTGAAAGACAGAGTGTGCCCTGTGAGAGCCCATTTGATCGCTCTCGCGACAGGTATCGGCCAAATTCCAGGTGACAGAAACAAACACTGCTCACTTGGCACTTAGAAGATGTGTGGCCATGCGCACTGTTAGCACGAAAACAGTCAGAAGACAATCACTTTTGAGCTGGATGTAAAATTTGTCTAAGTTCTCCCACGAGTGTGGCTTTGCAAAAAGCAACACACATGTGGCCTGCATGTACATCGCACGTGTGTGCGTGTGTCGCACTCCTCCCCCCAAAACACATGTGGTGTATGTGTGGTTCACACTTCCATAAAATGCTGATATGTATGCTGCATAGACATGATCACTTGGGGGCCAGACAGGCAGGTCTGACCAGAGACTCACTGACAGCTCACATAACACAGAAACAGAGTGACACGTTGGTGTGTGCGCCGAACTAACAAGGGGTGTGTTCGCTGACAACAGCTGCTGCTGCTGAGGTCTCTGGTTCTGGGCATCACGGCTGGGGAACACATGCCGTGTTTGGATGGACATGAACTGTCCACTGTGACGCGTGTGTGTCTGCTTGCTGTCATCACGTAGACATACATAAAACATATATCACTGTTGCAACGGGCTGCAGCTAGCAAGAAAATGGTGCGCACACTGACAGGCTGCCCCAGGTGATATGGACTGTCAGATCATAACATGCAGTGGGTGATCTGAATGTCACGTGACCCACGTGAGCTCTGTTCCACATGACATGCGGCACGCTGTCCACAAACACGCTTGTTGGGCCAGACTGTTGGGCCGTCGAACACACCGGACCAGTAGACATGATAAGAGTGCCCTGCTTCTCATTCATGTTATTTCATGACTGTACGTCTGTGACCACGGGTCATCTACAGAGGAACAGACGGTTCATACTTGTATTGTCCGCTTGATAAGAGGGATTCAATAAAATGTGGTGGTTATTTATGGTGTGGTTTTATTTTTTTTAAATACGTCCATCATCTTGTTGATTTCAGCCATTTTTCCGCACCTCTCACAGGACAGTGATGGTAGCGCGGTGATAAAGTTTCTGGCTGGCAATCAGAGCTTTTGTAAATTGCAGGTTCAGATCCCATGGGTGGCATGTATTTTTATTTTGTTTTCACAGCAGCTGTGCAATGTCGTTCCAACTGCTCCAACTGCTTGCACTGTGTTCCCAGACGGTTTTGTGCACACCTGTGCACAACACCATCATGTGCATGAAACCATCACAGCGGGATCATTCACACCTGGCCGTCGGCTCAGTGTTTTCATGGTTCGATGATATGAGCTGTTCTGTCATGATTCGCCCTGATTTGTACTTATTCGTACTATGTGTGAAGGGGCCCTTAACATGTAATTTTTCTCAATTTTCATGTGGCTGTTTCTATGTGAAAGGCTTGTTAAAAAGAGTCTATTTCAGGTTGTTGATAATACAATAATATTTTTTAAGGCAAAAAGAAGCTTTGGATAACAATAGGCCTGACACTCTTCTTTCCAATAATTTCTTAACTTATGGTCTTTATTTTTCAGGACTTGTGGTATCTGGTGGTGGGTGAAATGTAGAGTAGAATTAAATGAACTGTATTATGAATTAATGACAGATGTATGAATAATTAATGTATTAATTATTATACATTAATAACTGTATTATTAATTCAACATATCAAAATACCCTTGTGTAGCAAAATTCAGTAACCTGTGTCCCAAGATAGTGACTATCAGTGTTTCAACATAGCAACCATATTGGAATTCAAGATGGCAGCCAACCCCAATATATGTATGTCGGAAAACTTTGTGCAGAATATGAAATATTTTTTTAAAAGATATGTGATAATGTGAATAATTGTGAGAAGTTGCACATAGTACATCTTGTCTTGCACATCTTGTCTGTGGTAATTGGAGTATAGACGTAATTTCATTGTTGCACTTGTGTAATGACAATGACAATAAATTTCATCTATCTATCTATCTATCTATCTATCTATCTATCTATCTATCTATCTATCTATCTATCTATCTATCTATCTATCTATCTATCTATCTATCTATCTATCTATCTATCTATCTATCTATCTATCTATCTATCTATCTAGTTACCAAATTGAAACAAAGCCATGCAGGGCCACACAGCCACTGCAAGCACCACAGACCCACCCTCATTGGGGAAGACATGTGCAGGGAGAGGACCAATACTGTGCGCAATCCGGACAACTAGAAAGTGAAGCAGAGATCATGAGACATTGGTCACAAACCCCCAAAAACAATACTTGACAGAACCAAAAACCCCACAGAGAGAGTGGGCCAATGACCCACCTGAGAGTGCCTACTGGAGCAAGAGTCAACAATAGGCCATTATACCACTTCTGCCAAAGCAAGCTACACACCATCCTAAGCCAACTGGCAGCCAATAAGACCCAGAGGGGACCCCAGACATCTCCACAGCAGACTTGCGATACATGGATTGTGAGCAATGCTTGCATTGTGATGAAACATCAGCTACAATGTTTTGGCCATGGCACATTTCTCTGTGTAAGTTCCAGCATGCAGGTACCTCAATGTTGAGGCCCCAGTGGCCAAAGAGGATCCCCAAGTTTCACCTGGTTGTATGCCTGGGTTTTGTTGGGAATGTGTCGTGACACGGACCCACAACAGGGGGCATTAATGAACGGACAATGGATAAGCCAAAAGTAACAATTTAATGTTGTGAATCGCACAACGAAATACAGACAATAACAATAATGTGGATTGTCAATTATACACAAGGTGACGTGTGGGCAGGCTCGAAGATAGAAGACATCTGGCGAGAGAAGAGCCGGATCCCACACAGCTTCCACCACCAACGGATCTGAAGAACACCGGAGCCGCCAAGCCCTGCACCCCAGGTGGCCACTGTCTTCAGCAGTCAGACCCGGTACTGCTGGCAAAAAACAGAAACAGTTAATGGTGGGTGTGTGAATACACATCCAGCAATCGTGTAAAGCTTAGTTCCTCCGGGAGGGAGAACCTCCACCTCCAGACACAGAATTACCCATGCAGCTCCTGTCAGTCACTCTCCCTGGAAGGAGTGTGAGGCGAAGACGTCGCAAATCACACTATCCGCCAATCCAGTTACAGACTGAGTCCACAGGATACACGGCTGCACACAGAACAATGTTCAAACACTCAGAAAATCACAGCAGAGAAAGATTACCTGGAACGGTAGCTGATTTCTTGGCGAGGAGGTGGAGTTGCAGTCCGGCATATATGGTGATGAGTTGAACGAGTGACAGCTGGTGCTGATAAGTGACAGCTGTCACTCCCAGCGGCTCCGATGCCCTCTCGTGCTTGAAGCCCGCACACCAAGCAGGGCGCCATCTGGTGGTAGTGGGCCAGCAGTACCTCCTCTTCAGCGGCCCACACAACAGGACCCCCCCTCAAAGGCTTGTCCGGGTGCCGGTTGTAGAAATCGGCCAGGAGGGCCGGGTCCAGGATGAAGCTCCTCTTCTCCCAGGAGCGTTCTTCAGGTCCATACCCCTCCCAGTCCACCAGATACTGGAACCCCCGGCCCTTACGACAGATGTCCAGGAGCCGACGCACGGTCCATGCCGGCTCCCCGTCGATGATCCGGGCAGGAGGCAGTGCGGGGCCAGGGGTGCAGAGTGGTGAGGTGTGATGAGGTTTGAGACATGACACATGGAAAACCGGGTGGATCCACAGTGAAGCTGGCAGCTTTAGCTTCACTGCAGCCGGACTGAGGACTTTGAGGATGTGAAACGGTCCAATAAACCTGTCCTTGAGTTTCTGTGATTCCACTTGAAGTGGGATGTCCTTTGTCGACAACCAAACCTCCTGCCCGGGCTGGTATGCAGGGGCCAGGGAATGCCGGCGGTCTGCATGGGCCTTGGCCCTCGTCCGGGCCTTCAACAGGGCAGAACGGGCAGTCCGCCACACCTGCCGGCACCTCCTTAGGTGGGCCTGGACTGAGGGCACACCGACCTCCCCCTCCATGAGTGGGAACAATGGGGGCTGGTACCCCAAACACACTTCAAAGGGGGAGAGGCCGGTGGCAGACGACACTTGGCTGTTGTGGGCATACTCAATCCAGGCCAGATGGTTGCTCCAGGCCGTCGGGTGCGTGGAGGTCACGCAGCGGAGGGCCTGCTCCAGCTCCTGGTTAGCCCGCTCTGCCTGTCCGTTTGTCTGAGGGTGATACCCAGACGAGAGACTCACGGTGGCCCCCAGTTCCCTGCAGAAACTCCTCCAGACTTGGGAAGAGAACTGAGGACCACGATCCGAGACGATGTCCGCTGGTATCCCATGCAGACGCACGACGTGGTGGACCAGGAGGTCTGCCGTCTCCTGGGCCGTCGGGAGCTTCGGGAGGGCCACGAAGTGGGCCACCTTGGAGAACCGGTCCACTATCGTGAGGATGGTGGTGTTGCCCTGGGACGGCGGGAGGCCCGTGATAAAGTCCAGGCCGATGTGGGACCAGGGGCGGTGAGGCACCGGTAGGGGCTGGAGGAGTCCCGAAGTCCTCTTGTGGTCGGCCTTGCCCCTGGCACAGGTGGTACAGGCCTGGACGTAATCCCGGACGTCGGCCTCCATAGACGCCCACCAGAAGCGCTGCTGGACCACTGCCATGGTTCTGCGCAGCCCAGGATGACAGGAGAGCTTGGAACCATGACAGAAGTCCAAAACCGCAGCTCTGGCCTCTGGTGGGACGTACAATTTGTTGTCCGGGTTCCGTGTCAGGGCCTCCCGGACGGTCTTCTCCACGTCCCAGGTGAGGGTGGCCACGACAGTGGACTCGGGGATGATGGTCTCTGTTGGGTCCGACAACTCGGCCTTGGCTTCCTCTTCGTGCACCCGGGACAGGGCATCCGATCGTTGGTTCTTGGTCCCGGGACGGTACGTAATCTGGAAGTCAAAGCGCCCGAAGAACAGTGACCAGCGGGCTTGCCTGGGGTTCAGTCGCTTGGCGGTCCGGATGTACTCCAGGTTCCGATGGTCCGTGAAAACCGTGAAGGGCACCGTCGCTCCCTCCAACAGGTGTCTCCACTCTTCAAGAGCCTCCTTCACCGCCAGGAGTTCCCGATTGCCGACGTCATAATTCCTCTCAGCCGGGGTCAACCTGCGGGAAAAATAGGCACAAGGGTGGAGAACCTTATCGGACTCCCTGCTCTGGGACAGCACGGCTCCTATCCCTGAGTCAGGGGCATCCACTTCAACTATGAACTGGTGATTAGGATCAGGCTGCACCAGAACTACACCAGAAGTACGGTGGAACTCGCACTTCTCGCCCTTCACAAACAGCCGGTTCTCCAATAACCGCTGCAGGACCTGACGTACATGCTGGACATGAGTCTCAGGGTCCGGAGAAAAGATGAGTATATCGTCTAGATAATACGAAGACAAACCGGTGCAGGAAGTCCCGCAAGACATCATTAACCAATGCTTGGAACATCGCGGGGGCGTTAGTGAGGCCGAACGGCATGACCAGGTACTCAAAGTGACCTAAGGGGGTGTTAAATGCCGTCTTCCACTCGTCTCCCTTCCGGATCCGAACCAGGTAGTACGCATTCCTAAGATCGAGTTTGGTGAATACTTGGGCTCCATGCAGGGGCGTGAACACCGAATCCAACAGAGGTAATGGGTATCGATTACGAACCGTAATCTCGTTCAGCCCTCTGTAATCGATGCATGGATGGAGTCTGCCGTCCTTCTTACCCACAAAAAAGAAACCTGCACCCATCGGGGAGGTAGAGTTCCGGATCAACCCGGCAGCTAAGGAGTCCCGGATGTAGGTCTCCATTGATTCTCGTTCCGGACGTGAGAGGTTGTACAGCCTGCTGGACGGGTACTCAGCGCCCGGGATCAAATCGATGGTGCAATCGTACGGTCAGTGCGGGGGAAGAGTGAGTGCCAGATCTTTGCTGAAGACGTCAGCAAGATCATGGTACTCCTCTGGCACCGCCGTCAGATTGGGGGGGACTTTGACCTCCTCATTAGCTGTCACACCGGGTGGAACCGAGGATCCTAAACATTCCCGGTGGCAGGTTTCGCTCCACTGCGTCACAACCCCAGACGGCCAATCAATCTGGGGATTGTGCTTCACCATCCATGGAAACCCTAAAATCACTCGGGAGGTAGAAGGTGTTACATAAAACACAATCTCCTCCCTGTGATTCCCAGACACAACCAATGTCACGGGTTGTGTCTGGTGTGTGATTAATGGAAGAAGGGTGCCATCTAGTGCCCGTACCTTCAAAGGTGAAGGCAGAGCCACCAGAAGGAGCCCTACTTCCTTTGACCATCTGCTGTCCAGCAGATTCCCTTCCGACCCCGTGTCTACTAGTGCTGGGGCGTGAAGGGTTAAATCCTCACTTAGGATCGTGACTGGGATTCGTGCAGATTTACGGGGTTTCCCCGTGTGGGTATTGTGACCCACCCTTAGCCCAGTCTCTAAGGACTGGTGCTGCTGTTTTGACCGTTTGGGGCAGTTTCTCTGCGTGTGCTCAGTTGAGCTGCAGAGAAAACACTCCCCAGGGACCAGCCTCCTCTGTCTCTGATCTGATCGCCTTTTGGCCCTGCTCGTCTCCATAGCAACGGCAGCAGGGGGAGCTGTCGTCACGTGGAGTGCCCTGGCTGTGGAGCGTGGGGAAGACGGCTCCCTTTCGGACTCGGGAGGAAGAGGGACGGCTTGTGCCTGACCATGCCCTTCGTCTCGCTCCCGTCGGTGTTCTGTTAATCGGGTGTCCAACCATATAACCAGGTCGATAAGCCTGTCTAAATCCCGTGGCTCGTCCTTCGCCACCAGGTGCTCCTTAAGGACCAGAGACAGTCCGTTTACAAAGGCGGCGTGGAGCACAACAGCATTCCAGCCGGCTCGCGCTGCCATTATGCGGAAGTCGACTGCATACTTAGCTGCGCTCCGGCACCCCTGTCTTATCGACAGCAGCACGCTTGAAGCGGTCTCGCCTCTATGAGGGTGGTCGAACACTTGTCTGAACTCCCTCACAAACCCAACGTATGACGTTAGGAGCCGTGAATTCTGCTCCCAGAGCGCTGTAGCCCAGGCGTGTGCCTCTCCTCGAAGCAAATTTATAACGTAAGCCACCTGGCTAGCGTCTGACGCGTACATGATGGGACGCTGTGAAAAGACGAGCGAGCACTGCATTAAGAAGTCCGCGCACGTCTCGACACAGCCTCCGTACGGCTCCGGAGGGCTTATGTATGCTTCAGGGGACGGTGGGGGGTTCGTTGAACGACCAGCGGAATGTCTGTTTCAGGACTCCGGTCAGCAGGGGGAGGTGCTGCAGCAGCGCACTGAGCCTGCGCTTCCACCCGGGCAGTGAGAGCCTCCATCCTCCGATTGAGAATCACATTCCGCTCGGTGACTAAGTCCAACTGAGCAGTGAAAGCGGTTAAGATTTGCTGCAGCTCACCTAACACGCCTCCTGCTGACGCCTGTTCACCTCGCTCTTCCATTGGCTGTTCAAGCGATGGTTGATGCCCCTCGGGATCCATGACGCTGGCCGAGAAATCCTGTTGGGAATGTGTCGTGACACGGACCCACAACAGGGGGCGTTAATGAACGGACAATGGATAAGCCAAAAGTAACAATTTAATGTTGTGAATCGCACAACAAAATACAGACAATAACAATAATGTGGATTGTCAATTATACACAAGGTGACGTGTGGGCAGGCTCGAAGATAGAAGACGTCTGGCGAGAGAAGAGCCGGATCCCACACAGCTTCCACCACCAACGGATCTGAAGAACACCGGAGCCGCCAAGCCCTGCGCCCCAGGTGGCCACTGTCTTCAGCAGTCAGACCCGGTACTGCTGGCAGAAAACAGAAACAGTTAATGGTGGATGTGTGAATACACACCCAGCAATCGTGTAAAGCTTAGTTCCTCCAGGAGGGAGAACCTCCACCTCCAGACACAGAATCACCCGTGCAGCTCCTGTCAGTCACTCTCCCTGGAAGGAGTGTGAGGCGAAGACGTCGCAAGTCACACTATCCGCCAATCCAGTTACAGACTGAGTCCACAGGATACACGGCTGCACACAGAATAATGTTCAAACACTCAGAAAATCACAGCAGAGAAAGATTACCTGGAACGGTAGCTAATTTCTCGGCGAGGAGGTGGAGTTGCAGTCCGGCTTATATGGTGATGAGTTGAACGAGTGACAGCTGGTGCTGATAAGTGACAGCTGTCACTCCCAGTGGCTCTGACGCCCTCTCGTGCTTGAAGCCCGCACTCCAAGCAGGGCGCCATCTGGTGGTAGTGGGCCAGCAGTACCTCCTCTTCAGCGGCCCACACAACAGGTTTTTGCCATCCAGACCCTGAGGTGTTTCTATAGTGTGGTGGAGAAGAGAGATGTACCACCAGTGTATGCACCCAGATCTGATGAGTCTGAGCCTGTATGAGCCACTTTTGCAGCCACTGACCCTATGTCATAATGAATATACAAATCAGGTCACTTTTGCTGTGTTGACTCTTTCCCCATTTGGACTACGCATGCTCCAAGTTTGGTTAATTTTGCCCCAAGGACACTGGAGATGTCGCTGGAAATGTGCAGATGGATGTTCTTGATGATCACCCGTGTTCTTGATTATATCACCCACAAATACTTTGAATAGAAAGGTTGAGCATACTGAATGCAGCATGCTATATCATGAAATACAATTCATGTCATCTAGTAAATAAAATATCTCTATGATAATATACAGTTTGCCTGCTGTGGAGTCAGATTCCCCGCTGGCGATACTTTTTCATGAGACACGGGTTCGTCCACTGTGATGGAAATAATCTAAAATTTGTATGCTTGAAGGTTGGTGCAGGGAATCTTTTGAGGTTTTTCCTGAGGAAATGTCACATTTTAATATTCTCAGGCAAATTTCAGAGGCAATACATACTCAACATTTGTCATGCATTCTCCTTTTCCTCATTATTATCATCTGTGGATCTTTATTTTTGCAGGTAAATATGGATGCAATTTTTAAATTAAAAGTCCTGCGATTGTATGTTTTACATTGTGACATTGTTTTGGTGTAAATACTGGGACAGCTCAGTTTTTGATTTATGTGATATATGTAACTTTAAGGTGTAAATTGGAACTCCACTTTTCTCTGTGACATGCCCACGACTTCAATGAGACAGAGATGTTGAGGTGACCAGCAACTCATTTCCATTTTAGGCAACAACCACAGAAATAAATAATTTATTACAAAGGTCTAGGGTTGAAGGTAGAAGCCAAATCTTCAAAGCTTCAGGTGAGTCTGAATGAAAACATGTTTGCAAATGTTTTCATCAAAATTCAAAAACAAAATTATCAAAGGAAATTTATAGAGTGTGTATAAAAGCAAAGGCATCTGTCCATAATGACCCATATGTATGAAATCTGCAGATTCCAAACTGAAATCCCAGAAAAAACCACGGTCATGAAATAACTTCAAAACCCTTTAAATTGTCATTTACATTGAAACAGGAGAATCAGCTACTGATGTCCTCAGTGTAGCAATAAGGGATTAGACACCAGTCTGCAAAATGTGATACCATAATACAGTATATGGTTCTGTGTGGCCTTGAGATTTGATCCTGGACAAAACATACAGATCTTCCACCATGTTTAATCCAGATTGGCTCCAAGTTATTGAGTTCAACTGTTTGACATTTCAAGATCATTCAAGGTCAAATGTAGTGTGACCAATAGAAAGATGGTGTACAGTGGGAGCAAAAAGCATTTAGTCAGCCCCTGATTGTGCAAGTTCTCCTACTTAGAAAGATGAGAGAGGGCTGTAATTTTCAACATAGGTACACTTCAACTGTGAGAGACAAAATGAGAAAAAAAAAAAAAAATCCAGGAAATCATATTATAGGATTTTTAAAGAATTTAGTTGTAAATTATGACGGAAAATAAGTATTTGGTCACCCACAAACAAGCAAGATTTCTGGCTCTCATCGACCTGTAACTTCTTTAAGAAGCTCTTCTGTCCTCCACCTGTTACCTGTAATAATGGCACCTGTTTGAACTTGTTATCTGTATAAAAGACACCTGTCCACAGCCTCAAACAGTCAGACTCCAAACTCAACTATGGCCAAGACCAAAAAGCTGTTGAAGGACAGCAGGAAGAAAATTGAAGACCTGCACCAGCCTGGGAAGAGTGAATCTACAATCGGCAAGCAGGTTGGTGTGAATAAATCAACTGTGGAAGCAATTGTAAGAAAATGGAAGACATACAAGACCATTGATAATCTCCCTCGATCCATTGATAATCTCCCTCGATCTGGGGCTCCACGCAAGATCTCATTGCTTGGAGTCAAAATGTTCATGTAAACAGTGAGCAAAAATCCCAGAACTACACAGAGGGACCTGATGAATGACCTGCAGAGAGCTGGGACCAAAGTAACAAAGGCTACACACAACGCCGAGAGGGACTCAAATCCTGCAGGTGTGTCCCCCTGCTTAAGCCAGTACATGTCCAGGCCTGTCTGAAGTTTGCCAGAGAGCATATGGATCATCCAGAAGAGGACTGGGAGAATATCATGTGGTCAGATGAAACCAAAATAGAACTTTTTAGTGAAAGCTCAACTCGTCGTGTTTGGAGGAAGAAGAATGCTCAGTTGCATCCCAAGAACACCATACCTACTGTGAAGCATGGGGGTGGAAACATCATGCTTTGGGGCTGTTTTTCTGCAAAGGGGACAAGGTGACTGATCTGTGTTAAGGAAAGAATGAACAGGGCCATGTATCGTGAGATTTTAAGCCAAAACCTCCTTCCTTCAGTGAGAGCATTGAAGATGGAACGTGGCTGGGTCTTCCAGCATGACAATGATCCCAAACGTACCGCTCAGGTAACAAAGGAGTAGCTCCGTAAAAAGCATTTCAAGGTCCTGGAGTGGCCTAGCCAGTCTCCAGACCACAACCCCATAGAAAATTTGTGTAGGAAGTTCAGCGTCCGTGTTGCCCAGTGGCAGCCCCAAAATATCACTGCTCTAGAGGAGATCTGCATGGAGGAATGGGCTAAAATACCAGCTACATTGTGTGCAAACCTGGTGAAGACTTACAGGAAACGTTTGACCTCTGTCATTGCCAACAAAGATTATGTTACAAAGTATTGAGCTGAACTTTTGTTATTTACCAAATACTTATTTTCCACCACAATTTACAAATAAATTCTTTAAAAATCCTACAATGTGATTTCCTGGATTTTTTTTTTCTCATTTTGTCTCTCATAGTTGAAGTGTAGCTATGTTGAAAATTACAGACCTCGCTCATCTTTCTAAGTAGGAGAACGTGCACTATCATTGGCTGACTAAATACTTTTTGGCCCCACTGTAAGTTCATTTTAGTGTTTCATAGCAATGACAGATATACTGTATGGTGCATCCAGAAAATATTCACTTTTTCCATGCTTCACTTTTTACCCATTTTCTTGTTGCATCATTTTCTAAAATGATGAAATTCATCTTTTTTGTCACATGTCTACACACAATATAATGACAAGAAAACATTTTTTTTTTTTAGATTTTTGCAAATTTATTAATAATAATAATAATAATAATAACAAAAACAAAACTTAAGAAATCACGTGTACATAAGTATTCACATCCTTTGCCATGAAGCTCAAATTTGAGCTCAGCTGCATCCTGCTTCCACTGATCATCCTTGATATGTTTCTACAGCTTAATGGGAGTCTGCCTGGGGTAAATTCAATTGATTGAACATGATTTGGAAAGACACACAGCTGTCTACATATTAAGGCCCACAGTTGACAGTGCATGTCAGAGCACAAACCAAGCATGAACTCAAAAGAATTGTCAGCATACCCCCAAAACAGGACTGTCTCCAGGTACAAATCTAGGGAAGGGCACAGAATCAATCCCATGCCCTTCTTGCTGTGAGGCAACAGTGCTAACCACTAAACCACAGTGCTGCCCTTCTAGTTTTTTTTTTTTTTTTGGTAAATTTGCAAAAAAATTCAAAAAGACTTTTTTTCATGTTGACATTATGAGTTGTTGTGAGTAGAATTTTGAGAGGGAAAAAGATTTGTGAATACTTTACAGATGCATTGTAACTGTATGCTTTATCAATCACATGAAGTAACCACTCTGTATAAGTTTGGCCCAAAGTCAAAGGTCATGTATCCAATAGAAATGCAATACCTGAATAGATATGAAGGTTTCACATTAACATAAATATATATATTTCTACAATTTTTTTGAAGTTATGCTAAATATGTTTGACCTATCAAGGTCACACAATGTCTAAGGTCATGTGACCAACAGAAATGTGAAATATGACTTAATTTTAGTGTATAATAGCAATAATGTGTGCCTTTCACAATTTACTTAGAACAGCCATTCAACAATTTGCTGATACTGAATTCTTAGGCCGAAAATTTGACCTTGGCCTGTAACCTTGGGTTAAAAACAAATTTTCTCAATATCAAATCAATTTGTCCTCAACTGATCCCAAGTCAAACCACTATGTTTGGTCAAAATTAGTTCAAAAATCATTGACATATTTTGTACTGGATTTTTGAGTAGCTGTACAGGATCAAAAACAATGCCCCGTACGTCAAAATTCATATTAAAATTTGTTGGAGTTATACTAAAATTGTTAGAATCATAGCATTAATAATATGGATTTATTTTCAAGTTTTAATCTATGCTTTAAATCCCAAAACCTATGTTCCTGTTTTCCTCACATTATTTTTTGCCCTTCTGTCTCTGTGTCTCTCAGCAACATGTCTCAGCTCCAATATTCATTATCTCTGCATATCTTTCTGCCTCCTCCCACCTCTTTTTGCGAGTTGCAATGTCACTGGAGAATGTGGTTATGAATATTTACCAGGACTGCGAGACCAATATTGTCTCCCACCCTGTTTTATGTGTCTGTGTGCTTACATCTGTGTGCGGCATACTGTGTATAATTTTTACTGTTGATTAATTGACTCAATTCCAAACAGGGTTTTGCATTTGAATTAAGCCTCAGAATAAGTCACGTTATTAGAGATGTCAACACCTCACCCACATATAGTGACTGACTGACTGTACATACATGACAGAGTGGTAAGATCATCCTTGTATCTTAGTTACTTCTGCCAACAAAGTTGGAGGAGGTTATGTTTTCCCTCATGTTTGTTTGTCTGTTTGTGAACAGCCTGGAGCCCACAATTTTTCATATATCTATGAAATTTTTACTGAAGATTCATATCCTGACAGGCAAGAGCTAAATCAACTGTCAAGGTCAAAGTCAGGAAAAATCTTGGAAAACTGTAAAAAAAAAAAAACAACCTATATTTAACATTGAATGAGTTTTTAAAAAATATACAACTCTCTCAACAAAGATCAAATTTCATTTTTCACTTTCATATTTGAGTGTATTATGTAGGATGGTATCCTTTTTCGACTGACAAAGTTTGATCCAGATTACAGATCTGGATCTGATCCAGATTACAGATTTTGTGGCCATTTAAATTTAACATTGAAAACCCCATTTAATGTATATTTTACATCATATTTTAATTAAACATGTCCCAATCACTCTCATATTTGAAAGTGAGCTGCAAACTGGCACTCACTATCACCTGCCATTTGAGCCATATTTTGTCAACTTTTGAATTTAATATTGAACAGCCCATTTGGTGCACATTTTCAGATGAGATGAGATATACGTTATTGATCTCACAGTGGAGAAATTATGTTTACACTCCAGTTACCTCAGACAGCAATTAGTCCACAATTATTACTTGTTTACCATAATAATGGCACACATCAGAATTAAAGACAGCACATACACATTTAACATTGTTTATGTGCACTAAATTTGAAGAAGTCTGTTATCTGAATTGAGGCAAGTGGGTGAAAGTCACGCAGCAACCCTGAGTTGCTCCACCGTCAGCTTGGGGGGGGCAGCTGCAGCTAAAACCGCGCCGCCCCCGCAGAAGGGATGACGTGAGCAGAAGCCGGAGTAGGGGGGTATGTGATGGGGGTAGGAGGGGGGTGGGGAGAGGGAGTGGAGCATGCTTCAGTCCTGTGAAATAGTTTATTGTCTTTGTGAGTTGAGATAAGAAAACAGCCGAATGTTCACCAAGGCCAAACACATTCCTCTGGAGGAAAACAGTAGGGCAATTTGTCCTTCAGGCGTGATAAGGCTGCCGTGTTGTGGTTTGAGCAGTGAAAAACACTTTTTACATCTTCACTTGAACAACGAAATCCCAATTATGAATTAAGAATATTCCCAATTATGAATTAAGAATATTCCCCGGCCTCCGAAATCTTCATCTTCATCCGCAAGGCGCGCATCTGCTCCAACATGTCATCCAATTTGGGTCTGAGTTCAAGAGTCATCGCAGTCTGAGAATGTACAGCCTTGCCCACCTTGTTAATCATGATAGACAAGTGAGGGGCCATGGTTTTTGATGCCGCCGTCTTGCCAATTTTCCGGTAGATCAGAGCAGCATATAAGCCAGAAAGTACCAGCCCTGCTACCATAAGACCAAATATTAATAAATCCTCGATGTCCTCAACAGAGAAAGGCGCAAAGCATGCCACACGCCATGACCCCCAGGAGTTGAGAACATAGCCCGCAAGATACGGTCCATCTGGGTAGGTAGGATCCCCCAGTCATGACCTTCTTAAAGAAAAGATGGTGTCAATAGCATTCAGAGACCAGCTGATCAATTCCATGGTTAATCCAATAGTAGTCCAATAGATCCAGTATCCAATATAATTTGAAGAATTCACAGTCTGGTAAAGTAGGGACTTGAAGGTTAAAGCAGAGAGCAGAGATAAGGGAGAGTGGAGGATATGTGACCGCCCTCGTTGGAGTCCCAAGCTGTTAATTTTGCATTATATCTTGATCAAAAGTGCCTCAATAACTCTTAATACCAGAGGCCAAAATATATGGCCATTGGGTATTGTGAAGGCTTTGTGTCCGTCCGTCCATCCGTCCGTCCGTCTCTCTGTAATCAGCATAAGCTGCCAGGGTCTTCAAATTTACAGGGAACATTCTTTGGACACAGACCTTGGGCAAGTTCAAAGATGGATAACCTTGACCTATATTAAGTGGTCAAAAGGTCACATTCTGTTTCCTATTTTTATGCTTATACAGCCGAGTATTTCCTATTACTGCCAGGGTCTTCAAATTCAAAGGGAGCATTCTTGGGACACAGACCTTAGAAAAGTTCAAAGATGGCTAACCTTGACCTATTTTAAGAGGTCAAAAGGTAACATTCGGTCACATGCAACCAAGGGTTTTTTTTTAGCATTACACACTTAACATGAGTTCAGCTTATTAAAATAGGAGCAAAAAACAAAAGTGTTTTGTTTATATTTTTGTTCAGTGTATTTTTTTATGTTATGGACAACACCACAAAAAACTTTGAAGTGCATGAACTAAATACATACTCCTGAGATTTGATCACATCAAATTTAGCTTATGAAAAGCCACTTCTAACAGGACTTTACCCATGAAAATATTTTCAAAGGGTAAAAATTTGTGGAATTGGAAACTAGTGTTGGTGGAGGTTTGCACTTGATGAGCGCGGTGCTCCAGTTGTGTGTGAACGTTATACAAGACAGTGCATGTTCATATGCATTCATATTCTGTCAGTGATTTTCCACAGTACTGTTACATAACTAAATTGATCCATAATGTATCCTTGCTCTGTGTGATGCTCTCTTTTTCAACAAAACGATACAGTCTAAATTTCAATCCAAGCCCTCAGTGAAATTGAAGGTTGCATCTCCATCCGATTGAATGGTGCCAACAAGAAATGTTCTTCTATTTATCAACATTTCTTGTCCCAAACACGGTGAATAAGGTTCATCTGTGGAGCATTGCAATACTGAATGGCTTGTCAAGCTGACAGCGCATGATCATATCCAGGAACATCCAAATGCCTTTTAACTAGATGGGATACTGCACAATATTGGGCAAGTTGCTTCCAAAATGTAATACATTATAAATTACTAGTTACTGTTATTTCAATATAATTCACTACATTACAATATTACTGTTGCTGTATTTTAATGCATTTTATGACTCCTAAATTACTTTTGAGTTACTTTCATCAAAATAACTGCGGAAGTAAGACTTTGCTTTCTACTGCAGCTCATTATACATTGAGTATAGGGCGATGTGGTATAGCATAATGACTGTATGCCCTTAAGGCTACTAACAACAATATAATTAATATAATTGGCACAGTGAAGGCTCAAGGTGCAATACATGTCATAATCACAGCCAGAATTTCAAAGTATCAAAGTTTAGTGAAATTATTATAGAGACATTGCCCAGGTAACACACAACGTAAATGCAACGTTGCTGGAAGGTTGCAGTTTGGTACCTTCTGAAATAACGTTCCTGGCATGTTCTGGCAACGTTGCCCAGAATGTTCACTAAATTAATTTCAGTACAAGCGCAAGTTTGTTGGATGAGGTCAAGGCCGAGGTTACCACTGGTTACTTATAGCAAGCATTCGTGTTATCTCCATCTGTAAAACGTTGTCTGCATGTGCCTGCAACGTTCCTCCATTTACAGTGCCTCCTAGCGTATCCCAGTGAACAAGGCCGAGGCTGTGCACATGCGTATTCGTCCTTCCTGTTGATTGTAGCGGCAGCGTTGATTCAAGGAAATATTGTTCAGATTATTGTAATCCGTGTTTTATCCACTAAGACACCATCACTGCTTGAAACATAGGCAGAATTAAAAGGTAAGATATACGAGGTCTGTTAGAAAAGTATCCAACCTTATTATTTTTTTCAGTGGTCCACCCCTCTCGTCTTTTTTTTCATTGTTTAGGAATGGCTCAGAGACTGCCGCTTCGCTTGATCAAAATTTTTTCAGAAACTGTGAGACACATCCAAGTGGACACCATTCGAGAAATTCAAATGTTTTTTGGTCAAAATTTTATGGGCTTCAAAGAGATTATGGAGTGTTACTGTCGCTTTAAGGACGGCCCAGAGCGGCTGATGGCGCACCGCGCTCCGAAGCCGCCATCGACAGGCTGAACGACCATTTCTTTCTAAACGGGTGGCTGTCTGGATCCGTGACCATCATGTGCAATTTCTCTGGTTATTACAAAAAGCTGGACATCAACCATTTTCCAGCAGATTTCACTTTTAACAAGATATTTTGTCATGGAGAGCCGAGCGGAGGCTTCGCGTGTCACGATGGATTCGCTGCTGGAGCGAGACAAAACCACCTCCGTTTTGGTCTCACAGGACAGCTTTGAGATGGCGTTCAGAGAGCTGTCGGTGGTTTTTCAGTCGAGTGATTATCTGAGAAATTGTGGATGTGCCTGGACATGCCAGAACATGTCCTGTGAAGCTTCATCACGGTGTTGCTTTGCGCCATGCGGCACCGCCGCAACGCGCAAAGCCTCTGTTCCTCTTTCCATGACAAAAACTCCTGTAACAGTGGAATGTGCCATTCATTTCCAAACAGGACGTTGTGTTTTATCTGGGTTGTCATCTGGCTAGCACAGGAATTGTGAAAAGACGTGGACATCAGCACTTTTTCAGCACACTGAGACAGATGTGCGGAGGAATTCCGCGCATCGCGGCGGTGCCGCATGGTGCAAAGCAACGCAAACGCCTCACAGGACATGTTCTGGCATGTCCTGTGAGGCGGGAACTGACTGACCTGTGTGTCAAGTTAGAGGACATGCAGTACAGGAGGACAATGGTAACTTCAAACTTGACATTCAGATACTGAAATAAGTTTTTAGCTCAACCATTTGGATGAACTACTGGACCATTGGCCCTCATGTTTCAGTTTACAGAAATATTTGTATCCGTTCATCACTCTCATGCCTGAAAACTTGCTTGTTATAGGCATCTGTCCTGAAGAATGTTCCTGGAAGCAACTGCAGGGCCACAGTCCGGGAGATGCTGCGGAGAATTGGGACAGCATCTCTGTGGTCCCTCTTCAGCCTCAAAGGCAAGAAGAAAAAGGAGGCACTGGAACCACTCACAGTCTGCCGGTTGGTACGAAGTAAGTTTGGTGAATAGTTACCCTATGCCCAAGACAGTTTCTTATCCGTGTATGTATCATTTGCAATAATTTCAGTCAGTGTCATGAGAGTATTTTTCCTACTATAGCTTTCACAGGAGCCGCCTTGAAGATGCACAACAAAGCTGTGGAAGATGATGTGGATGATGCTTTGTCAGAAGCTCTGAAACATGCTCCAAGAAAGGTGCAGATCATATTTTCAAATAGTGTCTACTAATACTTATCATGCTTATTACGTTTACAGTTGACCTGACTACAGAGTGATCAGGTTATGGTGACTTTAATTTGATCAGTGTCCTCTGTTTCAGGCAAAGGACAAAACTGATGCTCCGGCTCTTCCCGCTTCACCTCAGGGGACTTCTGATGACGATGATGACTGCGCTGGCAGAGATGTGATGTCTGGAGAAGATATGCCTGGAGAAGATGACTGAAATTAATTTGTATCATATGCAAATAAACTAAACCCCATAAATGAATATTATTCTTGTTGTTTATGCAGGTTAGATAGTCTGGCTTCATTTAGATCATCCAGAGGGTCCAAGTAGGTTGGGAAAATGTTAGATCATAACGTTTCAGTGACGTTGTGAGAACGTAATTTGAATTAAACTGTCAGCGATATGAAAATCATGGGAAAATGCAGATACTGATTTTTTTAAAGGTTATTTATTACTATGAGAACATGTGATTGCACCAAGTCTTCTGGCCACAGCTGTGGAATTTCAGCCAGCTTTGCTGTACTAGCTTCATTCAGTGGGCTCAAACAAAGTAAGTCAAAACCGATCTGTATATTAAACTCAGCATGGCTCAAACTGCATGTTATATATCTGCTACTACTAGTTTGATGATTGTATAAAGACGTAGAGCTCAATAAGGGGCAAATTAATCCAGAAAAAGCCAGTGTTCCTTCTGTAAATTGTATTAAGGTGTGATGGAGAACTTTAAAAGGGTGACGCGCACTTCAACATGATTGCATGGCCACAGAGTTACAGAGTTGCAGAAGCATAAAATCAGGCTTTTGGATTTTAAGGTACCACTCTGCAACTGACTTAGAAAAATGAGTGACTCCCGATTCAAGGTCAGGCTTTTAATATATTATATATTAATTGGTGCTGGACATTCCCCGTAGATCGTTTGGCGCCTCATGGCTATAACTAATCCGTTACATAAGGGAAATCGGGGCACAGTGAATCAAGGGGCACAGTGAATCAGTAGCTATATCTGCAAAACTACATATATATTTGCAGCAGTTATGCCGTTATAGCAGTTATATTTTTATGCATAAAGACCTCCCCCTTATAAATTAGTGTTTTGTTTTTGGATACATTAAGGGTAAACCTAAGCGGCAAGTGAAGTCAGTTTTTTTTCTATCAAACATACATTTTGTGGATGTCAGTGTCTTTGTATTTATTTCTCACAACAGAGGAAAGGTGGCCCAAAAATTGTTATTAATTAGAAGACGACCCTGTCCAACTGATGAGCATGTGTTATGTCTTCTCCAGACTATCAGCTATTTGATAACATGACTCGTGGATCACATACACCCAGAGCACAATGAATCGGGGCACAGTGAATCAGTCTAGAAAGTGATTTACTAAGCCTCAGGATCAAGTGGATGACAAATATTACTTGTTGAAGCTTATACATTTGTTTTTACATGAATTATTTCCATAATTTGTGTATATAAACAACTGTATTCACATTTGAACAGAAATTCTGACACTTGTATTTAGAATAGTTTCTAAAGGACTTATATCACTATATAAGTCACACATACATTACAGAGCTGGTTTGCTGGATTATAGTTTGTATATGCATCAGCATACATTTAATAATTTTGAAGAAATCTTGATAATGATATGATTCTTTATTATTTCTTAATATGTTTAATTTAATTATTTTTTATTTTATTATGTTTTTTCCATAATTCATGGGGCACAGCATATCAGTGTCCAGGACAGAGTGAATTAAAAATTTTAAAATCAATTTTAAACACCTGTAAATTACACTAGGGGAGAAATAAATAATACAGCCTTACAAACAATAACTTGCTGTATTAAATCCACAATAGAATGACCTAAACCTATGCATAATATATATATATATATATATATATATATATATATATATATATATATATATATATATATATATATATACACACACACACACACACACACAGGCGTTCACACACACCTAATTTAGAGAACCAATTAACCCAGCTGTACATGCCATCCAGGGAGTCCCAAAGTCTTTAACGACTTCGGGCAATGGTATTGGGGTAAGCACAGCCCAATTGGTCCAAGGACCTGTACAGGGCATACTGTATTTTTACACATTGTATTTATTTGTGAAACATACATTTCACAAAAATTCCCAAAAAAGGGGAAAAAAATAAAACTTTTTATTTAACAATCTGGAGAAAGCATTCAATCACACACTAGCCTAAGATAAACAATAAACACTAGGCTAAATAACTTTGATGTGTTTCTTGTTTCCACCATACCGAAAATTTTAAAAACCATGAAATTTATTTGTTTTTGTTTTTTTTTTAATTTATATTAATTTTATTTTATTTTTTTCAAATGTTTTTATTTTCTACCATACTGTGTTTGTTTGACATAAGAGTCACTTTGGAAAGCACAAGTCCTGTCAGTCCATCTTCTTCTGGCAGTCTCCTGTCTGAGCACATGATGCCTGCCCTTCCCAGGGTCTTGTGAAAACCTGTGAGTTGACTATGATGATCCCACTTCACAGGTCCATGAACTTTACCACTTCTTGTGGACTATGGGTCACAATAATCACTATGGGTCACTGTAAACGCAATGGGTTACTATGACTGAAAACTGACTTTACAAGTACCTGGATGCTTAGTTCCATCATCTCTGTTTTGCATGTTCAAAAATTCTTGGTTGTGCTTTGTTTGTATTATTTTTACGTCCGCCAAGGACATAATAAAATCATCTGCATTTATTTGTCTGTCTGTCTGTTAGCAGGATTACGTCAAAACTACTGCACAGATTTTAAAGAAATTTTCACCACAGATACATATTAGGCCATGGAGAAGAACCCATAATATTTTGGTGGTGATCCGGATCCAGATTCTGGATCGTCTGGATAAAGTATCACTTTATATACGTTTTGAAGGATTAATGTTAGCGAGATTACATCAAAACTACTTCACGGATTCTCACCAAATTTGCACCACAGATAGATATTAGGGCATGGAAGACTCCACTGAATTTTGGAGGTGATCCGGATCTGGATTCTGGATCAAGATTCACTTTATATAGGCTCTGAAGGGTTACATCAAAACTACTTCACCTATTCTCACCAAATTTGCACCACAGATCGATATTTAGGGCCTGGAAGAATCCATTGAATTTTGGAGGTGATCTGGATCCAGATTGGCGGACCACAGAAATCTCTGAATGCTCTTCTTGTTATTGTTATTATGGCCAAAGCAGATGCTCAGCCTTCTGAGTCTAGTCTGCTTGAGGTTTCTTAATAAAACAAAACTAAATGGCCATTTATTTTTAGGACAAAGCTGAGACTGTGAAAGAATACACAGTGAATAAAACAAGGAAATGAAACAAACAAAAAAAAAACAAACAAACAAAAAAAACACCAAGAACTCAAGACTGTGATAATTTATGATTCTATTTGGTACTAGTCTGTCTGGACGGCAACACACTGATTATAAAACAGACCCCGAAATCCTCAGACAGCCGACTTCATCTCTCTGATATGGATGAGGAGATATGTTTTTAAAAATAAATGGGTAAATATGATTTCGCTGGCAGATGGACTGTTTAAAAATGCCTGTTCAACACAGCACCAGAAAGTGAAACACAAGCTTCTAATCCTGTCTGCTGCTACATTACACACTGCTCTTCAACTAAAGACTGCGGATGAGCTGATTGGAATTATTTGTAATGTGTTACTGAACTGGTATCAGTGAATTTGAGTCCTGCATATATTTGTGTGACAGAAAAACAGTTAAGTGAAACCTTGAGAATTTGCAGGATGTTTATTAGCATATACTATATATCAGATGATGAACAGTCATCTCATGACGTTCACTCCACTTTCACTTTGCTTTGAATATGACATCATTGCAAAAGTGCACACAGCATATACAGTAGCAGAACCATATCAAATTCACACTGAACTTTATTGTCATTCAGACTCTATAACTATGAGTATACAGCTGAATGAAATTGTCTTTCTCCAAGCTCATGTGCAGTGTCGCCAACATTAAGTAAACATCAGGGGCAAAACAGTTGGTGCCTCTGATAAAGCAGCATGCCAGGTGTAGAATCTTCTTTTTCTGCCCCTGACCAAGTGGCAGAGAAAGAAGCAGATCTCTACATCTGGAATTACTCCCTGGACACTGGACTGTGGCTGCCCACTACTCCTAGTGGTTGGATTGTGTCTAACTCTAATTACGATGGGTTAAACACAGAGGACAAATTCACTGTGTATACCATGCATCTGCAAAGTATTCACAGTACGTCACTTTTTTCACTTTTTTATGTTACAGCCTTATTCCAAAATTGATGAAATTCATTTTTTTCCTTAAAATTCCACACACAATACCCCATAATGACTATGTGAAAAGTGTTTTTGAGATTTTTGCAAGTTTATGACAGCTAAAAACAATTAAAAAAAAAAACACAAACAAGTAATCACAGCCTTTGCCATGAAGCTCAAAACTGAGCTCAGGCGCATTCTGTTTCCACTGATTGTCCTTCAGATGTTTCTACAGCTTAATTGGAGGCCACCTGTGGTAAATTCAGTTGATTGGACATGATTTGGAAAGACACACACCTGTCTAAAGTCCCACAGTTGACAGTGCATGTCAGAGCACAAACTAAGCATGAAGTCAAAGGAATTGTCTGTAGACCTCCGAGACAGGATTGTCTCAAGGCATAAATATGGGGAAGGGTACAGATACACTTCTGCTTTGAAGGTCCCCATGAGCACAGTGGCCTCCATCATCTGTAAATGGAAGAAGTTCAGATCCACCAGGACTCTTCCTAGAGCTGGACCACTGTCTAAACTGAACAATTACAAGGAGGGTTTATGTGCATGTGTGTGTGTGCCTTATAAATTCATTCATTCATTCAGTTAGGAAGATGACCAAGAACCTAATGACCACTCTGACAGAGCTCCAGCATTCCTTTGTGGAGAGAGGAGAACCTTCCAGAAGAACAGCCATCTCTGCAGCAATCCACCAATCAGGCCTGTATGGTATAGTGGCCAGACGGAAGCCACTCCTTAATAAAAGGCACATGGCAGCCTGCCTTGAATTTTCCAAAAGACACCTGAAGGACTCTCATACCATGAGAAACAAAATTATCTAGTCTGATGAGACAAAGACTGAACTTTGTGGCATGAATGTCAGGTGTCATTTGGCAGAAACCAGGCACCATCCCTACAGTGAAGCATGGTGGTGGCAGCATCATGCTGTGGGGATGGTTTTTCAGCAGCAGGAACTGGGAGACTTAGTCAGGATGGATAGAAAGATGAATGGAGCAATGTACAGAGACATCCTGGATGAAAACCTGCTCCAGAGCGCTCTTGACCTCAGACTGGGGTGACGGTTCATCTTTCAGCAGGAGAATGACCCTGAGCACACAGCCAAGATATCAAAGGAGTGGCTTCAGGACAACTGTGGATGCCCTTAAGTGGCCCAGCCAGAGCCCAGACCTGAATCCAATTGAACATCTCTGGAGAGATCTGAAAATGGCTGTGCACCGACGCTCCCCAACCAACCTGATGGAGCTTGAGAGGTGCTGCAAAGAGGAATGGGCAAAACTGCCCAAAGGTAGGTGCACCAAGCTTGTGGCATCATATTCAAGAAGACTTGAGGCTATAATGACTGCAAAGGTGCATCAACGTTGTGAATTCTTATGTAGTGCATGTCATTTCTTAGGGTTTTTTTTTATTTTAGTTTAAATTAATTTGTCTACTCTCAAAAAAAGAAAAAAAATTCACATTGTCATTTTAGTGTATGGTGTGTAGAATTTTGAGAAATATAGCTGTAACATAAAATTTGTAAAAAGTGAAGCGCCGTGAATACTTTCCAGATGGACTGCAGTTAAAAAACCTCCAAATCTGCAATATCAATTGTAATCTGACCCACAGGAGTCATATAAAGGGAAAAAAGCAGAGTGACGAAGACAAAACGGTGGATTACCTCATAATTTGCCTAGAATTCAAATGCAGTGATGCTGTAAGAGACACACTGTGACTGATTTGATGAATACAATACTACCCATAAGATATCTTAATCATGGAAACAAAAGCAGTTTTGAAGTCCTGCTAAGGGTTTTCAGTATTAAACAGTTTCGTAAGATTTACCAGCAGCAACACTGACATTGAAGCTACAAGCAGAAGGTCACCCATTACTATAGCGAGAACACAGTGATGAGCCCTGAATGTTGGCTGTAGTGGTTCATATAAGTCACTGTTCAACAGATGTGATATGAATCGTGTATAAACCACCTTTTCAAGGATTTTAGATAAAAAGTACAAGTTGAGATCTGCCTGCAATTTCCTCAGGGCTGTGAATCCAAACTAGGCCTTTTTAATTAACGTTTTTCCTGTTGTAGATTTAAATGGCATGATGTATCATGAGTAATTGCCGATAACTGCTGGTAATCTCGTACACATAAAATCCTTAAAGGGTTGCCTCCTATCAGTAAAATGCTGGATTTCCAGTAATTCACTTTTAAAGAGACAAGACTGAAATGATGGTTCTTGGTCCAGCGAGACATCGGCATCAGTTTAACCAACTAACATTTTACCTAGGCTCATGTGTCATACATCGCACTGACAAAGTGATGAACCTTGGGGTGATTTTTGATCCCACCTTGTCCTTTGATCTACATATTAGAGATATTACAAGGAGTGCTTTCTTCTACCTGTGAAACATAGTGAAGATTCATCCCATCCTGTCTATGGCTGATGCAGAGACCCTGATTCATGCATTTGTGCCTCCCTGTGGAGATAAAACAGTCAGATTCTGTAGACACTTTCAAGTCCAGACTTAAGATACATCAATTCTCCCTCTCAGCTAGCATACTGGCATAGTATAAAACTATGCTTCCTGTCCCTTTAACTCATCTAATTAGCAACGGAACAGGCCTTGGCCTCACTTCATCTAAATTCTGGGTCTGTTAGTGAAGTTTAGGGGAAGTGGCCGGTGAACACCTTAGTATTCTCTCTGTTTCCCTGTCGATTTATTGCTGGTGAACTCATACCTTAGGTGCAGTTTTTTCTGGCTGACTGATTCTGCTCTTTTTCTCTCTATCTGAAACACTGATGACATCTCACAAGGTTGACAGCTGCACACCACAGGGTGCCCAGTCTCACTTTTTTTTTTTGTGCTCCCATCATGAAATGATTAAAATTTTCATGACAGGTTTTTTTTAAACTCACTATTACTAACCCTACTCCTACCTCCAACCCTAACCTCAACCATAACCTAACCCTACTCCTTCCCCCAACCCTAACCATAACCACCCCGACCCACCCACTTCACTTTTAGTTTCGTGCAGCCGTCACAGAATGTATTAGAATGAATTTGTGCTGCCGTGATGAAAATGAAGTGCTTTTTTGTCACAATATCACAAACCAATAGATTAATGTATATTTTGTGCTGCTGAATCACAACTTGCCATGAGACTGGGTTGGACCACAACATGCCATGGCTGTAGCTGATGCAGCACACTGCAGTCTGGTTTTGGAATATATTCTACCAGGAGGATAGGCCCACTGATGAAATGTTGGATGAACACTGGCCCTGTGTAGACCACCTTCCTGCAGCGCAATTGCTTGCGTGGTCATCCCAATAATGTACTTTGTTTTTGATGTTACTCTGGTTTCCTGTTTCTTCAGCGTTGTAAAATCTTTGTAAAAACCTTGTAACTGTTAGAATGGCCTAAGCAGTAGGTCACCCCTCTGGTCTGCTTGAGGTTTCTTAGACAGCATTGTTGTGATTTGGTGCTATATAAATGGAATAAATTGAGTTCAATCTATAGTGGTCCACAAATCCTCTAAATAGTTAGCAAGCAGCTCATCACATAAACATGCTGTACTGTTTTCACCCATCCCAATTTTTGACAGTATGTCAAGAATAACAACTGTGAAATTAAAGTTAATATTGTGCCAGAGATCCTGTGTTAAATTGTTGTAGGTTTCCTATGATCTCTAATATCCCTTGTTCTGTTATAGAAGAATTTCAAGCAATCATGTCCAATGACATATAAACAACTAGGATTCCACTGACCCTAAGTCAGTTTTGCTAAGGTGTCTATTAAGAAGCTTGTGTTTTTCTTATTTTTGTTCATTAAACTCAAGTAATAAACTATCTTGTCATTAGATATAGGCTTTTTTTTACTTCATGCATCTCTGCTCTAGAAACCTAACTTTATAGCTGGTAACTTGCAGATCTTCAGTACAGAAAAAGTGAGTGCTTAATGCAATGGAGAGAAGACACAACAAGATCAGCATTAAGTGGTCAGGACATTGATGCCATAAATTTGACTAAAACTTACCATGAAAATAACAGATGTGTAAGGAAGCACAGCTGTTACCATGGTATTTCTTTGACCAGGATGAGGTGTAATGTTTATATTCCTATGCTACCCTTAGCAAACCTATTAAAACTGAATATATCTAAGAATGTTTTAAATAAGAAAGGGAACAATACAAAATTAACAAAAAGGTAGATTATGTATTATAGTCACCAGTCATAAAAATGTTGTTAGCGTAGGTGATCAGTTCAGAGATGAATTTGACAAATTCACAGATAAATCTTAAATATGACCTGAACAAGGTCAAAAGTGTATAAATACAGCTATTAAAGCATGGACTGATCTAGAAGAGGACAAGACCTCAGACTCCATATAATTCAATTTGAAGTTCTGCTTAGGCAAAAATATAAAGCCTAAACCATGCCTTGACTCATGTACAACATGGTATTGACATACTCCAGTGCAGAAGCATCATTCATAGGAAGGTAAACATTTGGCTTTAGCCATGTCTCAGTAAACCTAACTATAACTAAAATAGGTCCAACATAGGAGGTTCATGGGTCCTCATCAGTACCCCAAATTTCAGAGTTTCAGAGCTTAATAGGCAGTAGTATTTACAGAGTTAGAGGAATTTTACAATGTTATGTAATTTTCAATGGTATGACTACAGTATATGAAGAGGTGAAAGATGGAATGTTCCATCTTTCACTGAATGAAATATTTGTTACATTGAATGAAAAAAAAATATATTATTTGTTTTATATAACGGCAAAAAATAGATCCTTGTCATTTCACATTTTATTCATTTTTAAACAACAGAAAAGGGACTTACATTTTGGTGTGCATCACTCCTGCTTTGACATCAACACAAACTTTAAATAGGAGTCCAAAATTGTTCTCAGTCAACTTGCAAAAATAGTCAGATATTTAAAAAACAATCCTGATGATGCAGTCTGTGACACTGTGCATTGACTTTGTGTACAGACTGTTGTCTGCTTTCCTCACTCCAGTGAAAAATCACATCAGAAATGTGTCCATCTTTTCATCCTAAATTCATCCTCTCCATCCATTGATCCAACAGCGCTTGTTCAGATGGCTCCAGATGGCTTACAGCATAGTGGATTTTGTTTTGTGTTAGAAGAATTATCACCATCAGTTAGCTCCTTCAAATTGGTGCCCATCAGCAAAATAAACTCTGCCATGTTTAGCTAAATGCCATTCCCACTAGTGTGCGTGTGATGTGTGTGAGCAGTGGTCGCAATGTGCAATGGTACAAAATGGATGGAACCAAATTTGCACTGTAAATGGAACCACATTTACACGGCAAATGCGATGCAACACAAATGGGATGAATAATCCATGTTATGTGACATACAAAGCACCAATTAAATGAAAACGATCTATTCAGCTGTTGTATAATAACTGCTATCTGCTCCAGATGCAAACTGATGAAAAAAGGCTACCATGGTCTGAAAGGAATTTCAATTAAGTTACACATTATAAATGAAACAGACTGCTTAATACTTGCACCACAAAAGTTTAGGGAGGAAATGAATGGTCATTCAGTCTGCTGGCTAATTCCAGCAGACTGCTTCAGAATGCTTCAGATTCACAGTCATAATCATAACAGTTGCACAGTGCCTGAGTGATAACAGTGGCAACTGAAAGTTTAATGTGTCATGGCTTTAAATATTTAATTTCAATGCATAAGAATGTTTGGTAAAGAAAGGTTTTTTGACCTTGGTGATGCTGTGATGTTTACAGAATCAATCAATACCTTGATTGATACCCTGATTCCAGTATTTGAGAAGCTGAGTGAGGAATCATAGTGTCTAGGTTTGAGATTGTCCTGGATCAAGACTAAGATCCAGGCTTTTAATGGATTCCTGGACACAGCATTCAGAAGTGTATCTGTATGTGGTGAAAGCATTGAACTTGTAGAGACATTCGCCTATTTCTGCAGTGACATCCATGTCTCTGGATCCTCTGCCTGTGAGATAGAAACACACCAGGCAAGAGCTTATAAAGTCATGATGTGGCTGAACAGAGGAGTTTGGCAATTGCTGATATCTTTGAAGGAGAATGATGGTCCAACTCTTTAGGGTCCTGGTGCTGCCCATCTTTCTGTATGGTTTTGAGACTTGGACTTTAACCACTTCCCTCAAGAGACGACTGGATACCTTTGGGACTAAGAACTCTTGGAATGACTTTGTATCAAATGAGTGGTTACTTATGGAGACTTAAATGAGAAGTATCACTTTCATTAAGAGGGAGCATGAGTTTTGAAATTTAGGCCATGTGGCGCATTTCTCTATCCATAATCCAGCACATAGGTGGCTGAGTGCTGAGGATTCCACTGACTGGAGAAGAATAACGGGACTGTAGTAGATAGTTGTCTGCCTGTGTGGTTGCAATCCAAGATGCAAGGTGGTTCTATGGTGTTGTGGATGCAACAAACCATGGCACTGAGGCATGCTCCCAGGCTTGACAAGAACACACTGATAGTAATCACTTACCTATTGTAGAGTTATGTGCACACCCATCACTCACAACACTGGAAGTGCCCCAATTAAGGGTCCATACCCTTCTAAAGGCTGTGTCCCATGAAACACTTCAGTCTTCAGGCCATCAGAGACAGTTGAGGGCGGAACAAACTGTTCTAAAATGAGATGGTCTAGCCAACTGAGCGTTTTGCTGTTGCATCATTTGCTTTTCCCACCCTTACCCACTATCACCTTGCAACCTTGATCCTGCACAAGAAACTGTAATTTACCAACCATTTTGAGGAAAAAAAAAAACACTCAATGACTCATGGAATTGTTTTGGCAATGAAGTGTTGTTTCCTGAATTATGGAGAGAAAGAAGGCTGCAGATGACCACATTCCAAGGAGCCTTCACCATGGGACAGCCGAATCGTGCTGGTTATGATCTACGTGGCTGACAAATGTAGCCTGAGAAGAATGCACCCACAAAGCTAAATTCCTCAGAATGCCTCATGTTTTTCCTGATCTGACAAAAATAAAATTAGATTAGTTTTATATTTAAGTAAGTAAACATATCATTTATAAAATTTAAAACTTCATTTTGCATTTTAGCTTTAACATTATGCAAAATGTTGCAGATGAGTCCCGATTGTTTGTTTGAAGCATCCAAATATTTTTACTCAAAAAAAAAAAAAAATTGATTAATTAATTTATTTATCCATTGTGTGAATTTGCATTTTATTAAACCAACCATTTTGCGCTGTGTATACCTCATCCTGTCTCAGAAGTTAAGAACCTATGAAATACAGACAATGTTTTACAATAGAGATGGGGGGTATCATTTGAGGGGAACACTGCATGTTAACACCCACAGTATTCAAACCACAATGAAAAGATTTACTATATCAAGCAGTGGAGTTAAAGTTTGGAGTGGTCTGAAAGGGGAACTGAAACAACGTCCAAACTTCATCGAGTTTAAAAACAAATATAATTATTTTTAATAAGTACAGGGAGGAGGAGCCTTATGGCAACATGTGGCAACATGAGAAGTTGAAAAAAATTGGTCACATGACTCATGGTGCCACCTTGGGTTCAAAATAGTGTTCGCTGTTAATCTATCCGCATGTAAATCCAGCTATTTTATTTATTTATTCGCTGAAAATGCTGGGTTGCTGTGCATTTGGAGGCATAAACAGACACAGAAAGGGCTTCGAGATGTACAGTAGGGTTGAGCCGGATACTCGTTTCAGACGAGTATCTGGTATGGATAGAGCATTTTTGATGAGCACGCGCATGATCCGAGTGAAACTCATCAATATCTGTGTTCGTGCTAAAGGAAAATCCTGACTGGTTAACTGACTGTCTTCAGACTCAGTGATTGGCCAGTCACACACAGCGCCCGCCCCTCTCTACACAGACACGTCTCATTGCAGCTTATCACGCACACACAGATAGGAACAGATCTCTCTCTGTGTTTGGCTTGACTCTAGCTCACATTGCTCTGCTCCTTAATTTTTTTTCAGTTTGCCTGTTTTGGTTTGTATGGTATTTAAAGTTACTTGGTGAACTTGTTTCATAACATATGCGGTGCATTTAACAGACAGAGCTGAAAATAGCTCATGCTGTGTAGCTCACTGACTCCACTCCAGTCTTTTTTTTTTTTTAACCGTTTGTTTGCTCTTAGTTTGGCTGGTGATATAAAGTCAGCTGGAAAACTTTGCCTGTCCTGAATGCTGTGCTTTTGAGAAAAATACATTGAACAAGGCTGACATATTATTTCCCTGTTTGCCATCAGTGGATGTTTGCATGAATCACCAAGTTCACACAGATCATTAAAAAATAAACAGTTTTTAGAACAACTTCTAACTCTCACTCAGTCACACACACATGCACACAGACACACATGCACAGACACCTTAATCAAAATGCCAAGAACGTTCGGTAGTAAAAATAAATAATTGAAAAAAAAAATCATAGTTTGAGCATAATAATAATAATAATAATAATAATAATAATAATAATAATAATAAAATAAAGTTGTTGTCAGAGTTGTTCGGAGTTGGACCTGGAAAGAACACCCAGTTTACACACACCCAGAAAATGATCACACAAGAGACAGTGACTTTCTTTTCCTGATCAGGAGAGGGCAAACGAGCAGCTTCTTCAGAAAGAACTGTCATCTGCTCTGAAGGCCCCGCCCATTTGCTTCTCCTTTTTATTGAATATAGTTACATACAAGCATATAGGAGTGACAATAATACAAAACAATGGAAAGACACAAAGTCTGGTCTCACATTGATATGAAAACTGTTATGGCTTCCCATAATAATGTCCAGCCCTGAACCGGTGTTCCGGTTACAATGCTCTTTCCTCAAGGCTGAACTGTTAATTAAAGGTGCACATCTGCGCTTAACAAAAACATAACTCTAGAAAAACAGTCTGCACATTCTGGCAAAACAATCTGCACATTGACTAAGCCAAAGATCATCTGCTCCCTTTCTCGTTTGACAGTTTTAATGATCACTTGAGCTGTTCAGTATTGCTTTGACAATAAGTAATTATTTAAAGGAATAATGGTACATGAACTCTCACACATGCATACATGTATATATGAAAAATAGAGAATAGAATCAAAGACACAATCACAGAGAGTACATCAAAGTAAAGACATTAATATTTGATAATATATATTGATAATATAGAGAAAACCCTGTCAGTTGTGTTGAGTATGACAACTCTTGTTCATACATACTTAGTAGTTCATAATTTCCTACCACACTGAATGTCAATTCTGAGGCTGTTCTGTTATTCATTCATACACTTAAGAATATTCATGTTCTGAGGTTATACAAAAACTTTTTCTGTAAAATAGTTCCTTTAATATTGTGATCAAAAACATTGAATGTCAATTCTCTGACTGTTTTGTAAATAATCATTCATACACTTAAGAATATTCATGCTCTCAGTTCATAAAAACTTGTTCTGTAAACAGTTCTCTTACTTTTGTGATCAAAATCATTGATTTGAATCTCAAGTTTGAGGCTGTTCTGTAAATAGTTCCTTTACCACTGTGATAAAAACATTGAATCTCAATTCTGAGGCTGCTCTGTAAATATTCATTCATACACTTAAGAAAATTCATGTTCTGAGTTCATAAAAAACTTGTTCTGTAAATAGTTCTCTTACTTTTGTGAACAAAATCACTGATTTGCATCTCAATTTTGAGGCTGTTCTATAAATAGTTTTCAAATAAACAATAATTATAGCAACTTCTGATTAATCCAGATCAATTTCAGACTTAAAATAATGTACAGATGTAAGCCCCACCCATTTCTGGTTAAACCATGCCCACTTCCGGATTAGGCCGCGCTCAATCTGAGTACAGATACAGATCATTTAGATGGTTGAACAGATACAGATACAGATAGTGGTGTACTCGCTCACTGTACCCCGCCTCTCGCTCTATGACTGCAGGGATAGGCTCCAGCCCCCGCAACCCTTGATTGGACTAAGCGGTTGAAGATGAGTGTGTGTATATATAAAATCCATTTAACCATTTCATTTTCATTGTTTTTCTTTATTTTTAGTGTTATAAAGTATTTAAAGTATATTAGAAGTGCCATTTCTACAGTATTGGATTTAAAACAGGTGCACAAAAATACAAGGTTATGTCACTGGGCTTAAAGGCAACCTTGATGTTAATAAATGCATATGTGTGTGTGTGTGTGTGTGTGTGTGTGTGTGTCTGTGCTTGGTGTTGATGTTTCTAATGAACAGATGTGTCAAATGGAGTTGGAGGACACTTGCTGTTGCCATTAGTACTAAAGAGCAGACTTAATGCTCAAGCTTTCACATCTGAGCAGGTTATTGTGTTTTAGTTAAAGTCAGGGACTCTTCATTACACCTAGCTTCTGATTCTTCACCATTTATCCAAAGTGCTTCAGATACACACCGCATCTAGAAGGGGAAAAACAGAAAAGACAAACAAAATCCTTTTTCTATATTTTATACTTTTTGTGGCTTGGACTCAATGAAACAGTCTCCACAAACCTGAAGAACAAAGTAAAATGAAACATTTTGAATTGGCAGCCTGCACATAATTCAGCATGTTCAGACGCAGTGCCACCTGTTGCCAGTTATTACTAAGTGTACGCCAACCTGTACTTGTTCCCATGGCTACAACAAAGACAGAGACACTGGGAGATATAATTTTTGTAGCTTTGAATTGTTCAATGAAAATACATTAAAAGACTGATTTTCACATAATTTTTTGTCTTTTTTATTGCAATGTAAATGTTGTTAAACGGGTGTGTCTCAAAATTGGGGACGGACTGGCATGTGCAACCAGCACAATGCTAGGTGGCCAGTGATAAATGCTATTTTGCCCACTTTTGAAATTAGCACCAGTGGATTGCTTGGTGGTAGAAATGTGCATGCAATCAATGGAATCAAGATCTTTGTTCATCACAAAGCCAAAATCTTGTGGGGGGGATGCCATTTTTTCAAATCAAAGGTGATTGCCATGGTTGCTACCAGGGAAATAGAATAATCCATTTTCTGATTGGCTATTGCATGCACTTTCCAAAAATGGATAGATTTGCTAATCTCCACAAAATTCTCACAAATTTACACAACAAATCAATAACAATGACAATTCATACATTTAAAAAAAAAACTCTTGGAGATAATGTTGTTGGTTTTACTGTCTCAGAAAAGTTTTAAACTTGCATAATCAGGAGAAAATATTCCAACATGACCAAAAAGTGAACTTCAGCTGAGAAACTGAATGCATTTATTGTTGTTTACAGCCATGTTGCTGAATATGCCCCCAAAATCAGCTGTAAATTCATGTGAAAGTGTCATTATTTTCTGTACTTCATGAATGCTGGAACAAAATAAATGAATAATCATGATAACATTAGTCAATCAATCAACCGATCAATCAACATTTATTTCTATCGTTTTTCACAGCAGCTAGACAATATCCAAAGTGCTTCACAGTAAAATCAAAGGTCAGGAATAAAAAAAAAAGAAACAAACATACAAAAGGGTTAAAACGGCACATAAAAACAAAACATATCACAGCCCCACTTGGTATTAAAAGCCAGTTTAAATAAAGAAAAAGACTTAAGCTTTGATTTAAAAAGTGTGGGTCAGAAATAGTGCATAAATCAGGAGGTAACTTGTTCCACAGTCAGAGTTCAGCTACTGTAAAAACACAATCACCCCAGAATTTATATTTTGACCTCAGAATATCTAAGTAAAGCTGACAAGACACCTGTAATGCCCTACTGTAAGTGTGCAGAGTTAAAATTTCAGACAAGTAGGAAAGTGCAAGGCCATTAATATTTTTAAAAACAAACATTGAAATATTAAAATGAACTGGAAGCCAGTGGAGTGAGTAAAGTACAGGTGTAATATGCTCATGTCCGGAAGTGCTTGTTAACACAAGCAGCAGCAGTACAGACATCAAGTCTAGAGCTGATGAAAACATGAATGATCATCTCAAGATCATGTCTACAGAGAAAGATGTAGCTGGAAAAAAGCTTGCTTTGACAACAAAGTTTATCTGCTGATTGAACCTCAAACAACTGGCAAATATCACTCCCAAATTTTTGACAGCTGGTTTTAAATAATTAGCCAGAATACCAAAGTTTGACAGTACAGCATTCAGTATGCCTGAATGTCCAAACACAATGGTCTCTGTTTTACAATCATTCCAATAAAGTAAGTTTTGGGACAGCCACTGCTTTATATCATGAATACAATTAAATAACGACGACAAAGCATCGCTTCCATTAGTCATCATAGTCAGGTAGATTTGCAGATCATCTGCATAACAATGAAAAGACAGGTTGTGCTCAGCTATATTTGACCCCAATGGCAACATGTACAATGAAAATAGAACAGGGCCAACAATAAAACCCAATGGCACTCCACAGCAAAGAGGAGCAATTGATGAGGTCACCAATTATAATGGAAAAACTCCTCTCAGCCAAATATGATTTAAACCACTTACGTACAGTACCATGAAGGCCAAGAAGATGTTCTAACTAGGAAAAAAGTACTGTGTCATCCACAGTGTTTAAGGCTACTGTGAGATCCAACAGAACCAGCACAGCAGGATTCCCTGTAACCACAGACAAAATTGTCATTATTTACTTTTAAAATTGGTGACAGTGCTGTGTCTTGATCTAAATGCAGATTGAAATTTTTTGAGGATGTGATTGTCTTCTAAAAATGACTGTGACTATATAAAAACAACCATTTCTGAAAGTTTAAAGAGAAATGCAAATACGACACAAGTCTAAAATTAAATAAAACCATTGAGTCGAGGTGAGTTTTTTTTAAGAAGGGGGTGAACCACACAGCATGTTTAAAAGCAGCTGAAACGGACTCTGAGCTGCTGCCACAAATGTAACCCTTGCTGCTATTTTTCGGCCTCTTTTCCTGTCCATTTTTTTTTTTTCTTGGCATTGTGGAAATGCGCTCCATTCTCAAAACAGCACATGAACGGCACTCATGTTTCCAGACATACAGCGAAAGACAAGCTGCTGCCTCATCACGGCTGTGTTGTTACATGCAGGTAGAGAGAGAGAGAGAGAAAGAGAGAGAGAGAGAGAGAGAGAGAGAGAGAGAGAGAGAGAGAGAGAGAGAGAGAGAGAGAGAGAAACCTTGTGTGCAGAGTGAGAAGTTGGCTCAATGATGCTACAGACTGCAGACTGACACACAGATGGATTTAATACATTGGAAAAAGTCAGAAGACATTGTTTCCAGGAGTTAATGGGCTTTATTAATGTGCCACAATCGTGAGAGAACTTAAGAAGGTGAAAGTGCACGGATCTGCAGCTGGCAATTGCACGCGTGTTCTGTGCAATAGGACTGGATGGTGGATATGTTCTCTCGCTGGTGATCGGTCCGTGAGCAGGAGTTAATCGACTTTTTATTTAACTTGCCACAATCTTGAGAGAACTGGAGGAGGTGAAAGCAAAGTACAGCTGCAACTGGCAGCCACATGCACGATCCGTCCGTGAGAAGTGAATGGTGAACGGTGGACATTTTTTCTCACTGGTGATCTGTCCACGGGAGTGGACGTGGGCATGTCCTCTGAATGTGGAAGCTTGGCTCGCCTCTTCTTCTTCCGTGGTTTTGAAGCTTCACTGCCAGGAATGTCTAGCGGGATGAATAAAATCTATCAATCCAGGCATGTACTGATAAAATAATTTTTCACCCTGGCATGTAGAATTGCGGAGGCTTGCTGAATAGTAGATCAGTGTTGTGTAGATTTACATGCAGTTGCGGAGTGTTGTGTAGACTTGCTTAAAAACTGCATACCCCGGCCCCGGTGTGAAAGGGGCTTAAGGGATGAAAGAGAGATGGACTGAAACTGCTTGAGCACAGCAGAATGTGCACGAGCAACAGACAGTTCAACATTACATTTATGGTCAACATTCTGTCTGACTGATAAGACTTTGTCAATGACAAACTGACGAAACTGCTCACAGGTCGGTTGTAGCATCCATCAAAACAGAGTGTATGAGCTCACAACTGAGTTTATCATTTGACATAACACTCTGGGATGATGACAACTGCTAAAATAATATGAGACAGATTTTGAGCTTTTGCCTCCTTCACAGCCTTCTGGTAGTCAGTTAGACTGTCCCTCAGAATGCCCAGAGACACCTGTAGTTTGTCGTTTTTCCACCTTCTGTAGCGTTGCTTGAGGTCATGGTACTTAACCAGGGGTTATATATTTATTTACTGGCTTTGCAGCAAAAAGGGCCAACAGAGTCCAGAATAGCTGAGCCGAGAATTCATGAAGGCGGCAGCCAATTCCCCCGCTGTCAAGGAGGTGACCAAATGGTGGCAACAGGTGGGAGTGAGTGGCTTACCAGCAGATGGAGGGGCAGTAAATTAAAAAATAACAGGGAAGTGATCTGAAATAGCATTGTCTGATATGTCATGAAGGGAAACTGAGAGCCCATGTGAGATAACTAGGTCCAAAGTGTGTCCTAGATGATGTCTTGGTCCACACACTGATTGTGTTAGTCCAAAAGATTTAAAAGGCTTTTAAACTCAACAGCCAGCTGATTAGATGGACAACAAACATGAAAAATCACTGCAGACCAAGGGTTTGTCATATTTTGGGATAAAATCTGCTAAAAACTCAGAGAACTCCTGAATAAAATCCATATTAAATTTTTGTGTGCGATAAACAACAGTACAGAACACAGGATAGACAAAGTCATCCACAAACAGCTGGAGTTCAAAATTGGAGTAATTATTTAGAGAAAATAATTGGCATTTAAAGTTTTCCTTGAAGACAACAGCCAGACCATCACCTCATCCTGATACTCGCTGAGAGCTGAAGAATGAACAGCCCGGGAGGAGGAGCTCAGAACAGGTGCTGTTTTCACCTGGTTTCAGTTAACAGGAGAACGTCTGGAGCATGAGTGGAAAAAAAGACATTCAGGATGAAAGTCTTAATTGTAAGTGACCTGGTGCTGATGAGCGTCACACGAACTGAGCACCCGTCAGTCTGCTGGAAAACATGACTGAGTGGGCTGTAGCATAAATAAATATAATCATTTGCAGTTGTTAAACCTTAACCTTTGGCAACACACGGTGGCACCGTAATAATTATTAAAGTCAAAATTGGATTAAATTGGACTGGACCTTACCAGACTTAATAATTATTTGGAATGATATTTAATTACCTCAAAGTTATCAGGGCACCATCTATTTAAAGCATAGGTACTTTAATTTAAACAAGCATTAATTAATCAATAATCATTAATCAGTCTAAAATCATTAAACAGTCTCAAATCTAAAGGCCCATTCACACATAACAAGATTGAAGCTGACTAGCGCACAAAGGAGGAATTGCATTCCACTCATGAAAAATTGGAGCCGCGTCAAACGTCTCGTATAGTTGTCACTAAGGTTGCGGCCAATCGAGTATCAGGATGGGCTTCCGATAACGACGTAATTCAAGTATCGGAAAATACCAATCCAACCCTTTACATTTTCCGATACCGGAGAAGAGCCACTGTGAATCCTCTCAACTGCTGCTGTTTGCTCTCTGCTGTTTGCTGCCAAGCAGGAGGAGGGGAGGAGGAGGGTTTTGAAGCTGAGCTGTTTGAGGGAGCCCTCTTCCGCAGTGTTCTAGCTGCGGGTAGCTGCAAATTTTCCACTTGGGTTCAAATTGTCTGTTCGTGAAGCACAGATTTTTCAAAAAATGAACTGAATTGTTGATGAAAATGTGGGCTAAAAAGTTCACTGCTTTACTGCCCCGAGGCTGTGAAATGGCAGCTCAGCATGCATCTGAGAAGGACAGCCGAACAGAGATTCTGTCCACTGAAGGGGAATAAAGTCTTCATTAAAATCCTGCGCGTGAGCGTCGCTGATGATACATTTAGAAACTTAAGATTTATTTTAAAGCTGAAAGGCTTTGTGTTTCCAAAAAGTGTGAAGTTTGCACTGCACGAAAACAGCAAGAGAGAAAGAAAAAAGAGACAGTGAGAGAGAGAGAGAGCGTGAAGAAGAGACAGAAAGAGAGGGAAATAGAGAACTTATTTTTTTAATTGCTTTGACAATGTAAACATGTTTCCCATGTCAATAAACCTCCATTGAAATGGAAAATTGAGGCGAGACAGAGAGAGAGAGAGACAGACAGACAGACAGACAGAGAAAGAGGGAGAGATAACAGATAGAGGAAGAGAGACAGACAAAGAGAGAGGGAGTGAGACAGACAGAGAGAGACAGGCAGAGAGGACTTAATTTTTACTCTTAACACTTGCTTTGACAATGTAAACATATGTCTCCCATATCAATAAAGCTCCACTGAAATTGAAAATTGAGAAGGAGAGACAGACAGAGAGAGAGTGCTGTCTTTTCTCTTTAAGTCTATAAAAATCAGGCTATATAAGTCTATAAAAATAAAAGTACTTAATTCTTTCATCAAAACATCAAATCTAGGCTTTCATTTTTGATACACCATCTGGCAAATTGTAGCTCAACTTCAGGTCTCCTTTTTAAGAAAATCCTCATGTAAAATCAACAATAATGATAATAATAATAATATTAAAGAAAACAGAGCTCTGGTATCGGATCAGAAAAGTATCAGTAACAGCATATACCAAATTCAGGTATCGGGATCGGATTGGAAGTAAAAAATTGTGGATCGCTGCATCCCTAGTTGTCGCCACAGCCATTTGCACAAGACAGGGAGTGCCCTGTGAGTGCCCATTCGACCCCTCTCTCCAGGTGCCACACCTCTTGCTGGGCACTTAGAAAAGGCGCGGCTATTCGCACACGTGGCACAATATTAGAGAACAGCTGACCACATTCAAGCTGTCTGTGAAAACTGTCTAAGTGCAAGACGATGCACTTAGACAGCAACACAGATGGGTGGGACTGTGCCGAACCCTCCCCCCCAACACATCAATCAATCAATCAATTTTATTTATATAGCGCCAAATCACAACAAACAGTTGCCCCAAGGCGCTTTATATTGTAAGGCAAGGCCATACAATAATTACGTAAACAACACATGTGGTGTGCTTGTGTGTCAGATCCCCCCTCAACACATGTGGTGTGTGTGTGTGTATCCCCTCCCAACATATGTGGCGTGCGTGGAGGTGCACTTGCATGACATGCTGAACAAACAGGTGGGCATGTCCGCGCGAGATGCCCCTGTTGAGATCTCTGGAAATGGAGGTCACAGCTGGAGAACACGCACTGTGTTTTGAGGGACATGACCTTACAACTGTCCACCGTGAGGTGCGTGCATGTGCGTGCTGTCCTCATGCAGAAATACATAAAAACATATACCGCTACCTATGGTCATAGACGAACAGAAGGATCATGCTTGTATTGTCCGCATGAAAAGTAGGATTAAATATTAGAAAATGTGGTGGTTTTATTTTTGGTGTCCCCCCCCACCCCCCACACACAGCAGCGGAGCGATGTGGTACAACACGTTCCAGGTGCTCGCTCTGTGTTCGTCCATGTGCACGAGCATGCATGAAACCATTGCCGTTGCACCGTGCGCGCCTGTCTGACTGTGTGTCCCTCCCAACAGCAGGTGGAATGTTTCGCGATAACCCATTTCATTATTTGTTCACAGATTTTCTTCCAGTTTCTGCTTCTTTCTCCCAACGTCGTGTTATGTGTGAAGGGGCCTTAAAAGTTGTAACTTCTACGATACGATTGACCAACACTATTTCCACCTAAAACCACAGCCAGGATTGTTTACATTTTATTTACAAATATACAAAAATTTAATAGGTTACTGGCATTTTGAGGATATGAACAATGATTAAATAGTTATCAGAGTTCTCACCAGGATTTTTTCACAGCATGGGGGGGGAATTAGTGGGGCCAAGTTGCGTGATGAGAAAATTATCAAACAAATATGTGAAGCCACCTTGTACCACTTAACAAAGCTCTGTGGAACGATGGGTCACTTAGCTGGTTTTTTGAAGATGATAACGATCTGATCAGCCTTACCCGTTGATGGGCCGGGATCAGCCTGAGCTTGCCTGGTTCTGGGGTTGATCCTCTGGTTTTCGCTGATGACACCAGACACAGTTTCGGCTTGGTTTGCTGGCAGGACAGCTCGTTGGTTCTGTGGGTCTCTCGGTTCACTGACTCACAGATGGAGGTTTAGGTGTTCGTTAAAAATGGTACTCTGGTGTCCCCAAGAACTTGTGGGACCAGATTAAGAATCTTTGTAAATTTTGAAAAGTTAACGGCTTGAAATCGACATTATAAAGCTACAGGAAAAGGAAAAAAAAGATGCTTTTCTATAAATTTGCTCTTGTTCTGAAAGACTCACTAAGCTCCACCCATTTGGTGTGTGATTTCACCAGAGAAAGTCAGAACAGATGGAGAGAAAGTCAGAGGAATGTAAAATACTTATACACTGAATATATTGGCATACACATTTGTTCCTACAGTGGGGGAAATAAGTATTTGATCCCCTGTCAATTTGTGCAGGGTTCCCACCTACAAAGAATGGAGAGGTCTGTAATTTTTATCGTAGGTACACTTCAACTGTGAGAGACAGAATCAAAAAAACAAACAAAAAAATCCGGAAAATCACATTGTATAATTTTTAAATGATTAACTTGCATTTTATTGCATGAAATAAGTATTTGTTCCCCCACCAACCAGCAAGAATTCTGGCTCTCACAGACCTGTTAATTTTTCTTTAAGAAGCCCTCCTATTCTGCACTCTTAACCTATATTAACTGCGCCTGTTTGAACTTGCTGGGATGGGCTACAGGACAACAGGAAAGTAGCTTGGTAAGAAGACAACAACTGTAATGATTATTTATTAGAAAGTGGAAGAAACACAAGATGATTGTCAATCTCCGTCGGTCTGGGATTCCATGCAAGATCTCACTTCATGGGGTAAGGATGATTCTGAGAAAGGTCAGAACTACACAGGAGGACCTGGTCAATGACCTCAAGAGAGCTGGGACCATAGTCACAAAGATTACATTAGTAACACATGATGCCGTCATAGTTTAAAATCCTGCAGGGTAGCAAGGTCCCCCGGCTCAAGCCAGCACGTCCAGGCCAATTTGAAGTTCACCAGTGACCATCTGGATGATCTAGAGGAGGCATGGGAGAACATCATGTGGTCAGATGAGACCAAAATAGGTTTTTGGAATCAACTCCACTTGCCTTGTTTGGAGGATGAGAACAAACTCCCAAGAAAACCATCCCAACCATGAAGCATGGGGTGGAAACATCATACTATGGGGGTGCTCTTCTGCAAAGGGGACAGGACGACTCCACCATAAAGGGAGGATGGATTGGGTCATGTATTGCGAGAGTTTGGCAAGTCACAGGTGTTCAAATACTTATTTGCAGCAGTAACATACAAATAAATTATTAAAAAATCATACATTGTGATTTCCGGATTTTTTTTTTTTTTTTTTTTTTAGATTATGTCTCTCACAGTGGACATGCACCTAAGATGAAAATTTCAGACCCCTCCATGATTTCTAAGTGGGAGGAGTTGCAAAATCGCAGGGTGTTCAAATATTTATTTTCCTCACTGTATAATCAATTTTACTGAAAACACCAAAAAAGGTTTCCAACATTTTTTATTAATTCATGACATTGAACACATCATCATATTCAAACATTTGTGATAAAATAATATTTCAAAAACATGGTTTCATTATTCTGCTACTTTCATTTCACTTTTATTATTCTGCCACAAAGTACTGCAGGTGCCAAACTAGCACTACTGCCACCAGCAGGACAAAGTTGTTTTTACATTGATATCATACCTTCCAACATATTGTGATCAATCTTTCCTTAAACATAGGGTGGGAACTGAATATGTTCATGGACACTGAAGCAATATGGCATGGTATTTGACTAGCCATCTCACTGACTTTGTTATTGTTTTTCCTGATTCCGCTACTTGTTTTATAGAATGTGTCATCGGTCCTGGTATATGACTGCTGGACTCTCATCAGCATTCGCGTTTCTGTGGAAAACCTGGCTATCCTTGGCTCTGGCAGAGAGTCAAAGATGACACTGCCTCCTTTCTTGGCGTCTGTACCTGCTTACCTACGCGGCCTGTTCTGCGTTTTACCTTGGAGTCATCTCCACATAAGATGCATGGGGAGAGGAGGAGTCCATGTTCTGCTCAGAGTGTATCTCGTTTTGTTCTTCACACAGTTTCCTGGGCATTAATTCGCCGGATTCTTCACAACGTATGGCTGCTACAATCATCAACCATCATCAATTTTATTTATATAGCGCCAAATCACAACAAACAGTTGCCCCAAGGCGCTTTATATTGTAAGGCAAGACCATACAATAATTACGTAAAAACCCCAACGGTCAAAACGACCCCCTGTGAGCAAGCACTTGGCGACAGTGGGAAGGAAAAACTCCCTTTTAACAGGAAGAAACCTCCAGCAGAACCAGGCTCAGGGAGGGGCAGTCTTCTGCTGGGACTGGTTGGGGCTGAGGGAGAGACATGCTGTGGAGGGGAGCAGAGATCAATCACTAATGATTAAATGCAGAGTGGTGCATACAGAGCAAAAAGAGAAAGAAACACTCAGTGCATCATGGGAACCCCCCAGCAGTCTAAGTCTATAGCAGCATAACTAAGGGATGGTTCAGGGTCACCTGATCCAGCCCTAACTATAAGCTTTAGCAAAAAGGAAAGTTTTAAGCCTAATCTTAAAAGTAGAGAGGGTGTCTGTCTCCCTGATCCGAATTGGGAGCTGGTTCCACAGGAGAGGAGCCTGAAAGCTGAAGGCTCTGCCTCCCATTCTACTCTTACAAACCCTAGGAACTACAAGTAAGCCTGCAGTCTGAGAGCGAAGCGCTCTATTGGGGTGATATGGTACTATGAGGTCCCTAAGATAAGATGGGACCTGATTATTCAAAACCTTATAAGTAAGAAGAAGAATTTTAAATTCTATTCTAGAATTAACAGGAAGCCAATGAAGAGAGGCCAATATGGGTGAGATATGCTCTCTCCTTCTAGTCCCCGTTAGTACTCTAGCTGCAGCATTTTGAATTAACTGAAGGCTTTTCAGGGAACTTTTAGGACAACCTGATAATAATGAATTACAATAGTCCAGCCTAGAGGAAATAAATGCATGAATTAGTTTTTCAGCATCACTCTGAGATAAGACCTTTCTAATTTTAGAGATATTGCGTAAATGCAAAAAAGCAGTCCTACATATTTGTTTAATATGTGCTTTGAATGACATATCCTGATCAAAAATGACTGCAAGATTTCTCACAGTATTACCAGAGGTCAGGGTAATGCCATCCAGAGTAAGGATCTGGTTAGACACCATGTTTCTAAGATTTGTGGGGCCAAGTACAATAACTTCAGTTTTATCTGAGTTTAAAAGCAAGAAATTAGAGGTCATCCATGTCTTTATGTCTGTAAGACAATCCTGCAGTTTAGCTAATTGGTGTGTGTCCTCTGGCTTCATGGATAGATAAAGCTGGGTATCATCTGCGTAACAATGAAAATTTAAGCAATGCCGTCTAATAATACTGCCTAAGGGAAGCATGTATAAAGTGAATAAAATTGGTCCTAGCACAGAATCTTGTGGAACTCCATAATTAACCTTAGTCTGTGAAGAAGATTCCCCATTTACATGAACAAATTGTAATCTATTAGATAAATATGATTCAAACCACCGCAGCGCAGTGCCATTAATACCTATGGCATGCTCTAATCTCTGTAATAAAATTTTATGGTCAACAGTATCAAAAGCAGCACTGAGGTGTAAGAGAACAAGCACAGAGATGAGTCCACTGTCTGAGGCCATAAGAAGATCATTTGTAACCTTCACTAATGCTGTTTCTGTACTATGATGAATTCTAAAACCTGACTGAAACTCTTCAAATAGACCATTCCTCTGCAGATGATCAGTTAGCTGTTTTACAACTACCCTTTCAAGAATTTTTGAGAGAAAAGGAAGGTTGGAGATTGGCCTATAATTAGCTAAGATAGCTGGGTCAAGTGATGGCTTTTTAAGTAATGGTTTAATTACTGCCACCTTAAAAGCCTGTGGTACATAGCCAACTAATAAAGATAGATTGATCATATTTAAGATCGAAGCATTAAATAATGGTAGGGCTTCCTTGAGCAGCCTGGTAGGAATGGGGTCTAATAGACATGTTGATGGTTTGGATGAAGTAACTAATGAAAATAACTCAGACAGAACAATCTGAGAGAAAGAGTCTAACCAAATACCGGCATCACTGAAAGCAGCCAAAGATAACGATACGTCTTTGGGATGGTTATGAGTAATTTTTTCTCTAATAGTTAAAATTTTATTAGCAAAGAAAGTCATGAAGTCATTACTAGTTAAAGTTAAAGGAATACTCGGCTCAATAGAGCTCTGACTCTTTGTCAGCCTGGCTACAGTGCTGAAAAGAAACTTGGGGTTGTTCTTATTTTCTTCAATTAGTGATGAGTAGTAAGATGTCCTAGCTTTACGGAGGGCTTTTTTATAGAGCAACAGACTCTTTTTCCAGGCTAAGTGAAGATCTTCTAAATTAGTGAGATGCCATTTCCTCTCCAACTTACGGGTTATCTGCTTTAAGCTGCGAGTTTGTGCATCTGTTTATCAGTGCAAAGAACATTATTTTATCCACATGTGAAAGTTATGTTTTTCTTGTGTGCATAATTAAGCGGTAACACTATTTGCATATATCCCATTTGGTCTGACATGTATCTTTTATAACTTGGTGTATGTTGGATGTGATTCTTGAATTGTTGGTGCTTTGCCTGGTGAAATGTTTTTTTTTTTTTTCTTTTAATCATTGGTTGGTTTTAGGTTGTATTTAGGGATCTTTAATAATCTTATAATCAGTTAAATGTACCTACAGTGGGGGAAATAAGTATTTAATCCCCTGTCAGTTTTGCAGGTTTTCCCACCTACAAAGAATGGAGAAGTCAAGTATGATTTTTAAATAATTAATTTGCATTTGATTGCATGAAATAAGTATTTGATCCCCTTGAAAAACAGACCTTAACAACTGGTACAGAAACATTTGTCTGCCATTACAGAGGTCAGACGTTTCCTGTAGTTCTTGACCAAGTTTTCACACACTGCAACAGGGATCCTTTGGAGTGAGCAGGCCTCTGCTTAAGACCTTCTATGACTCTGTTGTAGCCTCTGCTCTCCTCTATGCTGTCGTCTGTTGGGCCCCGGGCAGCACATAGCAGGACAGAAAGAGACTGAACAAGCTGGTCAGGAAGTCCAGCTCTGTCCTGGGCTGTCCTCTGGACTCTCTGGAGGAGGTGGCTGAGAGGAGGGTGTTAGCCAAGTTCAAATCCATCATGGACAACTCCTCTCACCCTCTGCACCAGACTGTAGTGGAGCGGAGCAGCTTCTTCAGTGACAGACTGAGGCACCCTCAGTGCAAGAAGGAACGATACCGCAGGTCGTTCCTCCCTGCTGCTGTCAGACTGTACAATAACACTGTGAAATAACCACATGCAATAATATGTCCACAATCACGTGTAATATTAATATGTCCACAAATCATGTGGAATAACAACTTGTTTACAAATCCCAGCACTAGTGTCATGTTATCACATCTAAACTCCACTTCACATATTGTAAATAAGATGCTCCTATTTTTTTTAATTTCAATCATGTTTATATATATATATATATATATATATATATATATATATATATATATATATATATATATATATATATATATATTCTATTTGTACCTCATTTTCTTATTTTATTGTATTGTTACAAGTATTATTATTGTTGCTTATCTTTGCACATGCTGTTTGATGCACATTTTCCTCTACTCGCACTCATCTTGTGTGTTTTTTAAGAGCTGACGTAACGTGAATTTCTCCACTGTGAGATCAATAAAGTCTTATCTTATCTTATCTTATTTTGGGCCACTCCTCCATACAGATCTTCTCCAAATCTTTCAAGTTTGGAGTTTCAGCTCCCTCCAAAGATTTTCTATTGACTTCAGGTCTGGAGACTTGCCAGGCCACTCCAGGACCTTGAAATGCTTCTTACGAAGCCCCTCCTTAGTTGCCCTGGCTGTGTGTTTGGGGTCATTGTCATGCTGGAAGATCCAGCCATGACCCATCTTCAGTGCTCTTACTCAGGGAAGGAGGTTGTTTGCCAAAATCTCGCAATATATGACCCCATCCATCCTTCCTTCAATATGGTGCAGTTGTCCTGTCCACTTTGCAGAAGAGCACCCCCAGAGTATGATGTTTCCACCCCCATGCTTCACGGTTGGGATGGTTTTCTTGGGGTTGTTCTCATCCTCTAAACATGGTAAGTGGAGTTGATTCCAAAAAGCTCTATTCTGGTCTCATCTGACCACATGACCTTCTCCCATGTCTCCTCTGGATCATCCAGATGGTCACTGGTGAACTTCAAATGGGCCTGGACATGTGCTGGCTTGAGCAGGGGGACCTTGCTGCCCTGCAGGATTTTAAACCATGACAGCATCATGTGTTACTAATGTAATCTTTGTGACTGTGGCCCCAGCTCTCTTCAGGTCATTAACCAGGTCCTCCTGTGTAGTTCTGAGCTTTCTCAGAATCATCCTTACCCCACAATGTGAGATCTTGCATGGAATCCCAGACCGAGGGAGATTGACAGTCATCTTGTGTTTCTTCCACTTTCTAATAAATAATCATAACAGTTGTTGTCTTCTACCAAGCTGCTTGCCTGTTGTCCTGCAGTCTATCTCAGCCTTGTGCAGGTCTACAGTTTTGTCCCTGGTGTCCTTAGACAGCTCTTTGGTCTTGGCTATGGTGGACAGGTTGGAGTGTGATTGACTGAGTGTGTGAACAGGTGTCTTTTATACAGGTAACAAGTTCAAACAGGTGCAATTAATACAGGTAAAGAGTGCAGAATAAGAGGGCTTCTTAAAGAAAAATTAACAGGTCTGTGAGAGCCAGAATTCTTGCTGGTTGGTAGGGGTTCAAATACTTATTTGCAGCAGTAACATACAAATAAATTATTAAAAAATCATACATTGTGATTTCCAGATTTTGTTTTGTTTTTTTTTGATTATGTCTCTCACAGTGGACATGCACCTAAGATGAAACTTTCAGGCCCCTCCATGATTTCTAAGTCGCAGGGTGTTCAAATGCTTATTTTCCTCACTGTATGTGCTCGTAGAGATCGCAGCTACGAGGCTCGAAGCTGAAGATTCTATGAGAAGTACTTGACTGCAGATATTTCTGATAGGATTTGACATTAATAGACAAACAGATCCTCAAATTTGTGTTTGTTCCAATTAACACCAGTGAAATAATACATTATGTCTTCTTAAATTGGCTTTTCACTTGTTCTTGGCTCTTGGTTACGAGCAACCGTGGTAGACTGTTAGGAAATGAGATGCTGTATTCTTCTAGTGTAATTTGTGATCCTGACTGAACAAAAAGGAACCTGCAGAACCAGTCCAAAGATCTTTTTATTTCCTGAAAACATCTATTCAAGACTCAGTAAACCATGACGAGCCCATCACGACTTTGGACCTAAAAGTGAAGATTTCACATTTTAATGGCTTCTTACTGTCAATTAGAATATGAAGCACAATGGTTCAGGAGGCTGCATGGTCACAGCTAGGAGAAGGATGGATTGAGATGCTGAAAATTTGACTGACTGGGTTTGCCAATGTGATGGTTGAGCTGCAGCCTTGGAGCCTTAATCCTTCACCACAGAGAGAGGGTAACACCTTTTCTTTATCACATTTACTTTCTCCTTATCCCTTTTTCTCTTTTTTCCTCAAATGTTCTGTCTCTCAACTCTCCATCCAGTGATAATTCTTTGGACTCTCATGTTCCTGAATCACCCACCTTCTTCATTGGCTGATATGCCTGACTGGCTTCCTCCATGCGTCACAGTCCAGCACATCCTGTTGTGTGGGCCGCTGAAGAGGAGGTACTGCTGGCCCACCACCACCAGAGGGCGCCCTGCCTGAAGTGCGGGCTTCAGGCACGAGAGGGTGCTGCCGCCTCATGGGAACATCCGGGAGTGACAGCTGTCACTCATCAACTCATGACAGCTGTCACTCATCTCCACTTCATCAACCGCTCCATAAAAGCCGGACGACTTCTCCACCCCACTGCCGAGATATCGCCTACCATTAGAGGTAATTATCTCAGCCAGATACTGTGCCGTATTGCACGTAACTGTTTGTTTATTCTTTTCAGAAGGACCTGTTTGCTTGTGTCAGTGGGAGGCTGAATCAGTCGTTGACGGCAGGGTGTGGGATCTCACTCTTCACGACTCATAAGACAAGCAACTGGTCGGGTTTAGCGGATTGACTGTGTTCAGTATTGCGGAGGTGGAGGTGCAATTCCCACCTGCTTTGCTGACTGTGTTACTGGGTGTGCACACACCCACACCTAACTGTTTCTGCTTCCTGCCAGCAGTACCAGATCCGACAGCCGGAGACGGTGGCCACCTGGGGACTCGGGACTTGGCGGCTCCAGTATCCTCCGGGTTCGGTGGCAGTGGAAATCGTGTGGGATCCGGTTCTTCTCTGGACAGACATCTTCTATCCTCGAGCCTGCCCACACGTCACCTCTGTAGATTGACTGCATACAAATTCTGTAACCGTCTGTATTTCATTGTGCACATTCACAACAGTAAAGTGTTCTATTTTCGGCTCATTCATTGTCAATTCATTTACACCCCCTGTTGTGGATCCGTGTCACTACACTTTCACAACAGGATATCTCGGCCAACGTCATGGATCCCGGGGGGCGTCAACCATCTGTTGGACAGCCAATGGAAGAGCAGGGTGCACAGGCATCTGCAGGAGGCGTGATTGGTGAGTTGCAGCAAATCCTCACCGCCTTTACTGCCCAGTTGGATCTAATGGCCGAGCAGAACGTCATCCTCAATCGCAGGATGGAGGCTCTCACTGCGCAGGTGGAAGCGCGCGCTCAGGGCACTGCTGCAGCTTCTCCTCCTGCTGACCCGGTGCCGAATATAGACATTCCACTGGTCATTCAACAACCCCCCCCCCCACCATCCCCTGAAGTATACATAAGTCCCCCTGAGCCGTACGGGGGTTGTGTGGAGACGTGCGCTGACTTTTTAATGCAGTGTTCGCTCGTCTTTGCACAGCGTCCCGTGATGTACGCATCAGACGCCAATAGGGTGGCTTATGTAATTAATTTGCTTCGAGGTGAGGCACGCGCTTGGGCTACAGTGCTTTGGGAGCAGAATTCATGGCTCCTTACCTCTTATACTGGATTTGTGAGGGAGTTCAGAACGGTTTTTGATCACCCTAACAGAGGCGAGACCGCATCAACCGTGCTGCTGTCTATGAGACAGGGGCGTCGGAGCGCAGATGAATATGCAGTCGACTTCCGCATCGCGGCTGCGAGGTCTGGCTGGAATACGACTACCCTCCGCGCCGCCTTCATAAACGGACTGTCGCCAGTCCTGAAGGAGCACCTGGTGGCCAAGGAGGAACCGCGGGATTTGGATGGACTTATTGATTTAGTCATACCTTTAGACAATCGATTAGAAGAACGCCGTCGGGAGTGAGACGAAGGACGTGGCCGGGCACGCGCCATCCCTCTCCCTTCCGGGTCCGAAAAGGTTCCGCCCTCCCCACGCTCCACAGCCTCAGCACTCCGTGTGGCAACAGCTCCCCCTGCTGATGATGCTATGGACATGAGCAGGGCCAAATTCAGATCAACTAACAGACAGAGGAGACTGGCCCGCAGGGAGTGCTTTATCTGTGGCTCAAGTGAGCATCAGCAGAGAGACTGCCCCAAGCGGTTAAACATGAACGCCCGCCCTTAGAAACTGGGTTAAGGGTGGGCCAAGACATTCACGTGGGACATACACGTATTTCCACACATCTCCCAGTTACGATCCTGAGCAGGGATTTAACCCTTCAAGCCCCAGCACTGGTGGACACGGGGTCAGAAGGGAATCTGCTGGACAGCAGATGGGCAAGGGAGGTAGGGCTCCCTCTGGTGGCGCTTCCTTCGCCTCTGAAGGTACGGGCACTAGATGGCACCCTTCTCCCATTAATCACACACAAGACACTACCAGTAGTTCTGGTGGTGTCTGGGAATCATCGGGAGGAGATTGAGTTTTTTGTTACTCCTTCTACCTCCCGCGTGATATTGGGCTTCCCGTGGATGGTAAAACACAATCCCTGGATTGATTGGTCGTCTGGGGTTGTGGCTCAGTGGAGCGAAACCTGCCACCGGGAGTGTTTATGATCCTCGGTTCCCCCCAGTTTAATAGCTAATGAGGAGGTTAAAGTCCCCCCCAATCTGACAGCGGTGCCGGTTGAGTACCACGATCTTGCTGACGTCTTCAGCAAAGATCTGGCACTCACCCTTCCCCCGCACTGTCCGTATGATTGTGCCATTGATTTGATCCCGGGCGTTGAGTACCCGTCCAGCAGGCTGTACAACCTCTCACATCCTGAGCGCGTATCAATGGAGACCTACATCCGGGACTCATTAGCTGCCGGGCTGATCCGGAACTCCACCTCCCCAATGGGTGCAGGTTTCTTTTTTGTGGGCAAGAAAGACAGCGGATTCCGTCCATGCATTGACTACAGAGGGCTGAACGAGATCACGGTTCGCAATCGATACCCTTTGCCCCTGTTGGATTCAGTGTTCACGCCCTTGCATGAAGCCCAGATCTTCACAACACTGGATCTTAGGAATGCGTATCACGTGGTTCGGATCCGGAAAGGAGACGAGTGGAAGACGGCATTTAACACCCCGTTAGGTCACTCTGAGTACCTGGTCATGCCGTTCAGTCTCACTAACGCCCCCGCGACGTTCCAAGCTTTGGTTAATGACGTCTTGCGGGACTTCCTGCATCGATTCGTCTTCATATATCTAGACGATATACTCATCTTCTCCCCGGATCCTGAGACTCATGTCCAGCATGTACGTCAGGTCCTGCAGCGGTTGTTGGAGAACCGGCTGTTTGTGAAGGGCGAGAAGTGCGAGTTCCACCGCACTTCTTTGTCCTTCCTGGGGTTTATCATATCCTCCAACTCTGTCGCCCCTGATCCAGCCAAGGTTGCGGCTGTGAGAGATTGGCCCCAACCTACAAGCCGTACGAAGCTGCAACAGTTCCTCGCTTTGCAAATTTCTACAGGAGGTTCATTAAGGGCTACAGTCAGGTAGTTAGCTCCCTGACAGCCCTGACCTCCCCAAAAGTCCTCTTCACCTGGTCGGATCGGTGCGAAGCCGCGTTTAGGGAGTTGAAACGCCAGTTTTCGACTGCAGCAGTTCTGGTGCAGCCCGATCCTTGCCGCCAGTTTGTGGTTGAAGTGGACGCCTGTGACTCAGGGATAGGAGCCGTGTTATCCCAGAGCGGGGAGTCCGACAAGGTTCTTCACCCTTGTGCCTACTTTTCTCGCAGGTTGACCCCAGCAGAGCGGAACTATGACGTGGGCAATCGGGAACTTCTTGCGGTGAAGGAGGCTCTTGAGGAGTGGAGACACCTGTTGGAGGGAGCTTCAGAGCCATTCACGGTTTTCACAGACCATCGGAACCTGGAGTATATCAGGACCGCCAAGCGGCTGAACCCCAGGCAAGCCCGCTGGTCATTGTTCTTCGGGCGTTTTGACTTCCGGATCACCTATCGCCCCGGGACCAAGAACCTGAGGGCGGATGCCTTGTCCCGGGTACACGAAGATGAAGTCAAAACTGAGCTGTCGGATCCGCTGGAATCCATCATACCTGAGTCCACTATCGTGGCCACCCTCACCTGGGACGTGGAGAAGACCGTCCGGGAGGCCCTGGCACGGAGCCCGGACCCAGGCATGGGCCCAAAGAACTGCCTCTACGTCCCACCAGAGGCCAGAGCTGCAGTCCTGGACTTCTGTCACAGTTCCAAGCTCTCCTGTCACCCAGGGGTGCGAAGGACCGTGGCAGTGGTCCAGCAGCACTTCTGGTGGGGGTCCATGGAAGCCAACATCCGGGAATATGTTCAGGCCTGTACCACCTGTGCCAGGGGCAAGGCAGACCACTCAAGGACACAAGGACTTCTGCAACCGCTCCTGGTGCCTCGTCGCCCCTGGTCCCACATTGGCCTGGACTTTGTCACGGGACTCCCACCATCCCAGGGCATGAACACCATCCTCACGATAGTGGACCGGTTCTCCAAGGCGGCCCACTTCGTGGCCCTCCTGAAGCTCCCAACGGCCCAGGAGACAGCAGACCTCCTGGTCCACCACGTCGTGCATCTGCATGGGATACCGACTGACATCGTCTCGGATCGTGGTCCTCAGTTCTCCTCACTGGTCTGGAGGAGTTTCTGCAGAGAACTGGGGGCTACCGTGAGCCTCTCCAGTTATCACCCACAGACAAATGGACAGGCAGAGCGGGCCAACCAGGAACTGGAGCAGGCCCTCTGCTGCATGACCTCCGCGCACCCGGTGGCCTGGAGTGACCATCTGGCTTGGATCGAGTACACACATAACAGCCAGGTGTCCTCTGCCACCGGCCTCTCCCCATTTGAGGTGTGTCTGGGGTACCAGCCCCCATTGTTTCCTGTGGTGGAGGGAGAGGTCGGTGTGCCCTCGATCCAGGCCCACCTGCGAAGATGCCGTCGGGTGTGGTGCACCGCTTATTCTGCCTTGTTGAAGGCCCGGACGAGGGCTAAGGCCCATGCAGACCGCCGGCGTTCCCCGGCCCCTGCATACCAGCCCAGGCATGAGGTGTGGCTGTCAACGAAGGACATCCCCCTCCAGGTGGATTCTCCAAAATTGAATGACAGATACATTGGACCTTTCAAGATCCTCAAAGTCCTCAATCTGGCCGCAGTGAAGCTCCAACTCCCAGCTTCACTGCGGATCCACCCTGTTTTTCACGTCTCCAGGATCAAGCCACACCACACCTAACCCCTCTGTGCTCCCGGACCGGTGCCGCCTCCTGCCTGGATCATCGACGGGGAGCCCGCGTGGACAGTGCGCCGGCTCATGGACGTCCGTCGTATGGGCCGGGGGTTCCAGTATCTTGTGGACTGGGAGGGGTATGGACCCAAAGAATGCATCTGGGTGAAGAGGAGCTTCATCCTGGACCCGGCCCTCCTGGCCGACTTCTACACCCGACACCCCGACAAGCCTGGTCGGGCGCCAGGAGGCGCCCGTTGAGGGGGGGTGCTGTTGTGTGGGCCGCTAAAGAGGAGGTACTGCTGGCCCACCACCACCAGAGGGCACCCTGCCTGAAGTGCGGGCTTCAGGCACGAGAGGGCGCTGCCGCCTCACGGGAACATCCGGGAGTGACAGCTGTCACTCATCAACTCATGACAGCTGTCACTCATCTCCACTTCATCAACCGCTCCATAAAAGCCGGACGACTTCTCCACCCCGCTGCCAAGATATCACCTACCATTAGAGGTAATTCTCTCAGCCAGATACTGTGCCGTATTGCACGTAACCGTTTGTTTATTCTTTTCAGAAGGACCTGTTTGCTTGTGTCAGCGGGAGGCTGAATCAGTCGTTGATGGCAGGGTGCAGGATCTCACCCTTCACGACTCGTAAGACAAGCAACTGGTCGGGTTTAGCGGATTGACTGTGTTCAGTATTGCGGAGGTGGAGGTGCAATTCCCACCTGCTTTGCTGACTGTGTTACTGGGTGTGCACACACCCACACCTAACTGTTTCTGCTTCCTGCCAACAGTACCAGATCCGACAGCCGGAGACAGTGGCCACCTGGGGACTCAGGACTTGGGTTCGGTGGCAGTGGAAATCGTGTGGGATCCGGTTCTTCTCTGGACAGACGTCTTCTATCCTCGAGCCTGCCCACACGTCACCTCTGTAGATTGACTGCATACAAATTCTGTAACCGTCTGTATTTCGTTGTGCACATTCACAACAGTAAAGTGTTCTATTTTTGGCTCATTCATTCTCCATTCATTTACACCCCCTGTTGTGGGTCCATGTCACTACACTTTCACAACACATCCTCTCCTCTTTGCCACTTTCCTTAAAAAATTATTTTTCTTAATTAATTGAACCTTCCTATTTTTTTTTCTTTCCTTGCACATTCATTCTCATCGTCATATGTCCCAGCCACCTCCACATAATTTCCTGTAAATTCTCTGCACTTAAAATTTGGTCCAGTTTAGTAATTCCATACATACATCTCAGGATTCTAATTTTCACCACATCCAACTAACCGTCAGTGCCCATGCCAACACACTTACATCATGACTGGTGACTAAAAGCTGAACTTTCACCCTTTCATTCCATCTTCTGACCTGCCGCATACAGACAGCACTCTGTGTTCCTGAATCACCCATAAAACAACTTATAGGCAGTGGTGGGCACAGCTAAACAAAAAGTTAGCTTTGATAACCAGTAATCCCATAACTGAAAAGTTATATTTTATGACGCTAAACCGATAACTGCGAAAAAGTTTATCTTTATTACAGATAACCGATAACTGATAACTTTTATTCAGACACGGCCACATCAGATTACACTATCAGCTTCTGATAATCCAGGTTCTCTTTAAGTGCCGCAGGGGCTTCTGGGTAAATTCAAGGATTACAAACACAAAAGGACACATGAAAAATGAGTGCATAAAAAATAAAACCCAAAACACTGTCATCAACTTTCAAAAGCAGTAAAACACAGTATTAGAAGTCACAGTTTATCTCGGTATTATATACACTGTCATTTATGAACTAAAAGCTGCTGCTTTTTCACACGCTTTGAACCCTGCGGCTTAAACAACTGAAATACGTCCATTAATGCATTGATTGGCAGAGTAAAATACACGTAGTAAATATAAATTCTTACCTGTTAGTTTCAGTGGGATTCATTAAATTCTGAAGAAAGTATTCCACATAAAGCATCCTAATTGTCCAAAACGGTGTGTAAACAGTGAAGGGAAGTCCTTGCAGCTGCACCGTGAGATCTCATCTCTCCCACTGAGTCTTGGTGATTAAATGATCCCGTGCCACAAAGAAAAAAAAAAATAATAATGTTAAAATTATTCCATTTTGTTTGTGTCGAGTGGACGGTAACAGTGTAACGTCCAAAGTAAACCTGAAATACATTACCAACAATGCTCTTTGCGTTGACCGGCCAATCACATATTGCGCTTAATGATGATGTCATCAACAAGCGACAGCCAGTCTGCCATAAACCACTGTCTACACATGACAGGGATTAAAATGTTTGATTTTAGGGTTTACAAATGTTTTTGACTGTTAAACTTTGTTCACTTTACCAGCAAAAAAAAAAAAAAAAAATGTTAGTGGGCTGAAAGTTATCGGAACTAAATTTATTGGAAGATAATTGGTCCAATGATGGTTTTAAAACTTATCTGAAAAGCTAATCCACTAACAAAAACAATAGCTTTGATAATTATCGCTTAATGGATTAGCTGAACAGTGCCCACCACTGCATACAGGCGACGGCATACAATCAAGTTGGTAAGTATTAGGACCAGGAAACCTTTTTTTTTTTTGGTGGGGGGGCTTTCCACAGCAGTCTAAATAAAACAATCAAGATGTGCTTACACCCCTAATATTTATATATATATACACACACACACACACACACACACACACACACACACACACACACACACACACACACAAACATATATATATATATATATATATATATATATATATATATATATATATATATATATATATATATATATATATATATATATATATATATATAAAACGACTGAGTGGATCCTTGTCATTTGATTGGTGGGTTGTATGTCAAGTGACATGGATTATTCATACCATTTGCCGTTGTGTTTCAATAACCGTGAAATAGTTATTTTTTAGTGTGCAATTTTGGTGCTTTATGAAATGTGCTACATTTTAGCTCAATGTAGTTCAATGTACCATTGCCTCATTGAATGGAACATTCCATCTTTCATCTCATGAAATATTCATACCATTGAACTCATACAGTTGTGCTCAAAAGTTTACATACCCGGGCAGAATTTTTGGTTTTTGGCCATTTTTAAGAGAATATGAATGACAACACAAAAACTTTTTTGTCACTCATGGTTAGTGGTTGGGTGAAGCCATTCATTGTCAAACAACTGTGTTTCCTCTTTTTAAATCAAAATGACAAGAGAACTACCCAAAGGAACCTGATCAAAAGTTTACATACCCCTGTTCTTAATACTGTGTATTGCCCCCTTTAACATCACTGACAGCTTGGAGTCTTTTTTGGCAGTTGTGGACGAGGCTCTCTGATGGTAAAGCTGCCACTGAATATGTTTCAGACTTTATTTACATAAATTGAAAGCAATACAAACAATATGGCACTCTATGTTAAATCTGCATGGAGTAGACAGTTCTCAAAAACTGAATGACCGTGCAAGAAGTAGAAGAGTGAGGAAAGCCACCAAGACACCCAGACAACCCAAAAGAAGTTATGGGCTTACGTGGCTGTGACTGGAGAAATTATGCACAGTGCAAGCTTTGCATTTTGTATCACCAATTATCCAGCTTCATGATGAAGTGCTATAGAGGAGGATTTTCTTAAAAAGAAGACCTGAAAGTTTAGCTATACGAGGTCTATTAGAAAAGTATCCGACCTTATTATTTTTTTCAAAAACCATATGGATTTGAATCACGTGTGATTACATCAGATATGCTTGAACCCTCGTGGGCATGCGAGAGTTTTTTCACACCTGTCGGTTACGTCATTCGCCTGTGGGCAGTCTTTGAGTGAGGAGTCGCCCACCCTCTCGTCGATTTTTTCATTGTTTAGGAATGGCTCAGAGACTGCTGCTTTGTTTGATAAAATTTTTTTTCAAAACTGTAAGGCACAACTGAGTGGACACCATTCGATAAATTCAGCTGGTTTTCGGTAAAAATTTTAACGGCTGATGAGAGATTTTGGTCTGTAAGTATTGCCGTAAGGACGGCCCACGGTGCCTGACGGCGATCTGCGCTTCGAGGCGGCAGCGTCTCGCCGTTTCAAGTTGAAAACTTCCACATTTCAGGCTCTGTTGACCCAGGAAGTCGTCAGAGAACAGAGAACTTTCAGAAGAAGTCGGCATGAGGAGTTTATTCGGACATTCCATTGTTAACGAACATTTTGTAATGAAAGAACGTGCGGGCAGAGTCGCATGTCGGGCCAGACCCGACCGCAGGGGGTCGCGACAGGAAAAACACCTCCGTTGGAAACCTTAACGGGCAAGTTGGAACATGCCCAAGCTGTTAAACAATTTCTCAGTTACTCACTTGTTGAAAGCCATCAAAAGCCGCCTGAATTTTACAAATGGTTTTCAACACGGAGGTGTTTTTCCTGTCGCGGCGCACACAGATTCCTGTTTTTCCTGTCGTGCGCGCACGTCTTTCATTAAAAAATGTCCTCATGCCGGCCTCTTCTGAATCTTCTCTGTTCTCTCACGACGTCCTGGGTGAATTAAGCCTTAAATTAGGATGTTTTCAGGTCGAAACAGGCCGATGACAGCGCCTGGAAGCGCTGCAGGACGTCCTGCTCTGTGGGAAGTCCTTACACCGACAGAAACACCCCATAATCTCTCATCAGCCGTTAAACTTTTCACCAAAAACCAGCTTAATTTCTCGAATAGTGTCCACTCGGATATTCCTCACAGGTCCAGAAAAAATTTTGATAAAGCAACGCGCGCCGTCTGGAGCAGCGTGTGAAACAAAGGAATTCAGCCGAGAGGGCGGGACCACATCTCACTCAAGGCCTGCCCACAGGGAAATGACGTCACCAACACGCGTGAAAAAACTCACGCATGCGCACGAGGGTTCAAGCATGATTGGTGGAATCGCACGTCATTCAAATCCATATAGTTAAAAAAAAATAAATAAAAGGGTCGGTTTATTGTCTAATAGACCTCATAAATTGCCAGAAGGTACATCTGAGATGCAAGCCTGGATTGGATCTGTTTTGGTGAAAGAAAATCATTCTCTGCTCTACTCCAATATGAAGCTAAGAGCAGTGATGCAAAATGCAAAGCTTGCACTATGCACAATTTCTCCAATCACAGCCACATAAGCCCATAACTTCTCCTGGGTTGTCTGGGTGTTTTGGTGGCTTTCTTCACTTCTCCTTGTTGCACAGTCACTCAGTTTTTGAGAGCTGTCTACTCCATGCAGATTTACCATAAAGTGTCATATTGTTTGTATTGCTTTGTAATTATTGTGAATTAAGTCCAAGACATATTCAGTGGCAGCTTTACCATCAGAGAGCCTCATCCAAAACTACCACAAAAGACTCCAAGCTGTCATTGATGTTAAAGGGGCAATACACAGTATTAAGAACAGGGGTATGTAAACTTTGGATCAGGGTCATTTAGGTAGTTCTCTTGTCATTTTGATTTAAAAAGAAGAAACAGTTGTTTGACAATAAATGGCTTCACCCAACCACTAACCATGAGTTAAAAAAGTTTTTGTGTTGTCATTCATATTCTCTTAAAAATGGCCAAAAAAAGCAAAAATTCTGCCAGGGTATGTAAACTTTTGAGCACAACTGTAAACATTCATTATTTGTATAACACAACCCCAATTCCAATGAAGTTGGGACATTGTGTAAAATGTAAATAAAAACAGAATACAATTATTTGCATTATTTGCATTGCATTATTTCCTCTACAACGTATATTCAATTGAATACACCACAGACAAGACAAGATATTTAATGTTCAAACTGAAAACTTTATTGTTTTTGTGCAAATATTTGCTCATTTTGAAATGGATGCCTGCAAAACATTTCAAAAAAGCTGGGACAGTGGTATGTTTACCACTGTGTTACATCACCTTTCCTTCTAACAACACTCAATAAGCGTTTGGGAACTGAGGACACTAATTGTTGAAGCTTTGTAGGTGGACTCTTTCCCATTCTTGTTAGATGTATGACTTCAATTGTTCAACAGTCTGGGGTCTCCATTGTCAGATTTTGTGCTTCATAATGCGCCATACATTTTCAATGGGCGACAGGTCTGGACTGCAGGCAGGCCAGTCAGGTACCCACACACTCTTTTACTACGAAGCCACGCTGTTGTAACACGTGCAGAATGTGGCTTGGCATTGTCTTTCGAAATAAGCAGGGACGTCCCTGAAAAAGACGTTGCTTGGATGGCAGCATGTGTTGCTCCAAAACCTGGATGTACCTTTCAGCACTGATGGTGCCATCACAGATGTGTAATTTGCCCATGCCACGGGCACTAACACAACCCCATACCATCACAGATGCTGGCTTTTGAACTTTGCGCTGGTAACAATCTGGTTGGTCTTTTTCCTCTTTTGTCCAGAGGACACAACATCCATGATTTCCAGAAACAAACTGAAATGTGGACTCATCAGACCAAGCACACTTTTCCACTTTGTGTTTGTCCATTTCAAATGAGCTCAGGCCCAGAGAAGGCAGCTGCATTTCTGGATGCTGTTGATGTATGGCTTTCGCTTTGCATGGTAGTGTTTTAACTTGCACTTGTAGATGTAGTGACGAACTGTGTTAACTGACAATGGTTTTCTGAAGTGTTCCTGAGCCCACACATTAAAATCCTTTACACAATGATGTCGGTTTTGAATGCAGTGCCACCTGAGGGATTGAAGGTCACGGGCATTCAATGTTGGTTTTCGGCCTTGCCGCTTACGTGTAGACAGTTCTCCAGATTCTCTGAACTTCTGATTATATTATGAACTGTAGATGATTTAATCCCTAAATTCCTTGCAATTGAATGTTGAGAAACATTGTTCTTTAACTGTTGGTCTATTTTTTTTCACGCAGTTGTTCACACAGTGGTTGATCCATGCCCCATTTTGCTTGTGAACTGGTGAGCCTTTTGGAGATGCTCCTTTTATACCCAATCATGATACTCACCTGTTTCCAATTAACCTTTTCACCTGTGGAATGTTCCAAACAGGTGTTCTTTGAGCATTCATCAACTTTCCCAGTCTCTATTTCCACAAAAACAAAAAAGTCTATCAGTTTGAACATTAAATATCTTGTCTTTGTGGTGTATTCAAATTGAATATAGGTTGAAGAGTATTTGCAAATCAATGTATTCAGTTTCTATTTACATTTCACACAACGTCCCAACTTCATTGGAATTGGTGTTGTGTAAATATATATATATATATATATATATATATATATATATATATATATATATATTTGCCTTGTTTGTGCACGCACACAATCACTCCATTCAGCTGGTCCATCTTCCTCTTTGTAATGTGACTGTTACATGTGTTATCAAATGGATGCAGGTGTCCGTCCACTGGCGGTAGTAGTGGAGGAGAAGAAACAAAGACATATCCACATTACACTGCGTATCCCCCCTCTCAGATCACACAACTTGTTTTTTTTTTTGTTTTTTTTCTAATTTCGGAAGGCAGAAGCAACAGTTGGAGATAGTATAACCATAGAGGTGCCACATCTGTGTTGGTGTGTGAGCTCAGGCTTAAAGTAGACTTTAAATACAATTAATAAATTCTTGCAAAATACAATGATTTTTAAAAGCTTTTATATGTGTGCTGCTGTTTCACACTATTCAAACAGAGCACATTGAGAGAACCTGAAAAGCTACAGGAAAGAGGGGAGGAGGGAGGAGGAGAGAGGGAGGCTGTTGCCACGACAACCTTAGCAGCGGCGGTTGTCATCATGAGATTTCTTCTGCATTGTGTGCATGTGTGAGCGTGGACACAGTGCGTGTTCACCCTCCTCTCTCCAGACAGGAGGCAAGGACATCCCCCTCTAACACTGTGCCAACAGATAGGGCGAGCGAGAGAGAGAGAGAAGCTGAAAGCCCATAATGCACTGCATGCTGCAGGGCTGAAGTCGTGCAGATTCATCAGTTCCTGTTCGGAGAGCTTGTGTGTCAGCACAGGTGCTCATACACCCAGATCGAGTACAGGAGACACGACCAGGCAGGTAAGTCTGATTTAGTCTGATCACTGCTTCACCATCTGATTAGGAGTCTGCAGCCTCCTCTGGAGAGATGACACAGCAGGGCGTCAGAAATATTTGACATCCCATGATTCCGACAACTTCCCTGCCTGTTGCTGCTGTGTGAGGGACTCCTTTTGTTTCATTTGGAAATATCCAAGCTTGAGAGTATTTATTTATTTATCTACACAAAGCGAAGCTCGGAACGGACACCAGCTGCTCTGCATGTGGGACGTCTTAGTTTTTGTGCGTCAATGGATTTGTTTGATTACAGTGTTCTTCCTTGTAACAGCTTGAAGATACCAACAAGGTTAGTTGAACATGCAAAGGAGGTTATGCGTGTACAGTGTGTGGATGGTGTAACTTTTATGGAAGAAGAGCTGTTGTCATCATATTGCAAACACTGAAGGCTGTTTGTTATTTATTTTTTATGTAGGATACAAACCAGACAATGCACAATAATTTAAATCAACATATTTAAAAATCATCAACAAAGGGGAAACATTAACAACCTCTGTAAGAACAAAAACGAAAACTTGACAATGCTCAATTAAATATTCGTTAATGATTATATGACTACTTCATATACATGGTATGGTAAAATGTATTTCATACATTTTAATTTGTTTTTGCGAATTCAAATACAAAAATAAATCAGGCTTCGCAATATAAAAATTTCTGAAATTATCTTCCTTAAACTCGATCTCAATTCAAAACTCTACAATTTGATATATTTTAATTAAAAATATGAAAGCCAACATAAGTAATGGGCCCCTTTGGTATAATACCTGTAAATAATCAGTTTAATTGCCAGTTTTCTTCAGACAAGTCAGATGATGGATACACGAACATTTCCAAGTCACTGAATATGTCTTGGTCTTTATTCGGATCAATTATGAAGAAATATGAACAGTATGGCACTCTATGGTAAATCTGTGTGGAGTAGTTCTGAAAAACTGAGTGACTGTGCAAGAAGGAGAAGAGTGAGGAAAGCCACCAAGACACCCAGACAACCCAGAAGAAGTTTTAGATTTCTGTGGCTGCAATTGGAGAAATTGTGCACAGTGCATGTTTTGCATTTTGTATCCCCAGTTATACAGCTTCATGATGAAGTGATACAGAGGAGGGTTTTCTTTCACTAAAACATCAAATCTAGGCTTGCATCTCAGATGTACCTTCTAGAAAACTGTAGCTGAACTTTCAGGTCTTCTTTTTAAGAAAATCCTCATTCGAGTCTCTCTGGGCTCCTGTTTAATGCATCACCTTAAGTGGCACACAGCTTTTACCTGGTGTTGGAAAGTCCATATTTTATTTATTTATGAAAGCAGGACAGTAAACATAATTGGTTTTCCAACCTTTCTCCCTAGCGGACAGTTGTACTTCTGGAGTCACACTTTGGCACAGTTTGACAGATCTCCTTGACAATTGGTATACAGCTTTTGACCAATTCACAGCTTTTCTCATCAGGATTATAAGAAAACCCTGAATGTTAAAATTATCATTTTATTGCTGTTGGACACAGAGGTTCTGGAGTCCCACTTCACTCCTTTTTGATGTATCTTGCCAAAAGTGGGAAACAGTGTAGGTCAATGTGCCCTTAATTTTTTCATGATCTTACCAGAACCATATAAATTACTTGGATTCAAATATTTTCCTGATGCATGTATATGTTCAACCTTAATCCCTTTTAATGCATTTCTTTGATATTTAGTCCACATCTTTATGTGCATACTGGATGTTCAAGTTTGCAGAGTGTGTGATGAATCTCGCTGAAATTTTGCATACATCTTTACCTCATTGTTGGTCAGAGTAACCTTGAACATTATCATGATCCCACAACCCCAATACATACAGTAGTGTTCAGAATAATAGTAGTGCTATGTGACTAAAAAGATTAATCCAGGTTTTGAGTATATTTCTTATTGTTACATGGGAAACAAGGTACCAGTAGATTCAATAGATTCTCACAAATCCAACAAGAACAAGCATTCATGATATGCACACTCTTAAGGCTAGTAAAAAAAAAGTAGAAAAGGGGGTGTTCACAATAATAGTAGTGTGGCATTCAGTCAGTGAGTTCATCAGTTTTGTGGAACAAACAGGTGTGAATCAGGTGTCCCCTATTTAAGGATGAAGCCAGCACCTGTTGAACATGCTTTTCTCTTTGAAAGCCTGAGGAAAATGGGACGTTCAAGACATTGTTCAGAAGAACAGCGTAGTTTGATTAAAAAGTTGATTGGAGAGGGGAAAACTTATACGCAGGTGCAAAAACCTATAGGCTGTTCATCTACAATGATCTCCAATGCTTTAAAATGGACAAAAAACCAGAGACGCGTGGAAGAAAATGGATCAAAATGGATAGAAGAATAAACAGAATGGCAAAGGCTCACCCATTGATCAGCTCCAGGATGATCAAAGTCTGGAGTAACCTGTAAGTGCTGTGACAGTTAGAAGATGCCTGTGTGAAGCTAATTTATTTGCAAGAATCCCCCCCAAAGTCCCTCTGTTAAATAAAAGACGTGCAGAAGAGGTTACAATTTGCCAAAGAACACATCAACTGGCCTAAAGAGAAATGGAGGAATATTTTGTGGACTGATGAGAGTAAAATTGTTCTTTTTGGGTCCAAGGGCCGCAGACAGTTTGTGAGATGACCCCCAAACTCTGAATTCAAGCCACAGTTCACAGTGAAGACAGTGAAGCATGATGGTGCAAGCATCATGATATGGGCATGTTTCCCCTACTATGGTGTTGGGCCTATATATCGCATACCAGGTATCATGGATCAGTTTGGATATGTCAAAATACTTGAAGAGGTCATGTTGCCTTATGCTGAAGAGGGCATGCCCTTGAAATGGGTGTTTCAACAAGACAATGACCCCAAGCACACTAGTAAATGAGCAAAATCTTGGTTCCAAACCAACAAAATTAATGCCTCGCAGATGTGAAGAAATCATGAAAAACTGTGGTTATACAACTAATTACTAGTTTACTGATTCACAGGATTGCTAAAAAAGCAGTTTGAACATAATAGTTTTGAGTTTGTAGCGTCAACAGCAGATGCTACTATTATTGTGAACACCCCCTTTTCTACTTTGTTTTACTAATAGCCCAATTTCATAGCCTTAAGAGTGTGCATATCATGAATGATTGGTCTTGTTGAATTTGTGAGAATCTACTGAATCTACTGTAACAATAAGAAATATACTCAAAACCTGGATTAATCTTTTTAGTCACATAGCACTACTATTATTCACTACTGTATTGTGGCTAAAATAAATCCCCCTTTTCCTTGATTGGATGGATACATTTGCCACACAGCTTCGCCTCAGTCCGAGCCAGCGCATTTAAAAAATTCTAAAGTTTTAAAGTTAAATTAAGACTTTTTAAATGTAATTTTCCACCGTGTGCAGTGTTTCTTGCTGAAACATTCACAGATGATGCAGAGAGGTTTGTGGCATCTTGGGAAATGAAATGCAAAGGAGCAATAATTCACATCAAACAAAGAATCTTTCAGTTGTCTCCATTTAGTGGTGACAGAGCGCATTAGTTAGTCCCGCCTGAAATGCACCTGACAAAACCAACTCAAAATGGAGAGGTTCCTCTTTTTCATGATAACTCCTATTGTGAGACCCTCTTCTCTACCTTTGATGTGACTACAATTATGTGCCAATGTGACAGAAGGATCTATGTCTCTGCCTCACACACTTCAGCATGGATGTCCTGGATACCCACCGCGGATAAAAGTGAGTGTGTTCATGAACGTTTGTGTGTAGCTAAGGTGAATGAAAACGGGGAGCATGATGGTTTGTTAGTTTTCAATGTGGGAAGAACACATTGAAATAAACTGTGGATCTGATTAACACAGATCATTACAGCATATTTCTGTTCATCTACCATTGAGATATTCAGATGTTATTCCTTTGTAGATCTCTGCACTGAAAGAGTTCCAGGTTTTGTGTTCTTTTGTGGTGAGGTCACATCTTGGGCCCTGGAATATGACTCAGGAGAAAAACATCCAGGAACAGCAAGGTCAAATAGTTTTTTGAAAAAATGATGGAGTTTCTCTTGGTTCAGAATGACACATTTAATAATTTGCTTTCAGATGGACTTTATGTAAAACAGGAATACAATAAATGTTGAAAACTTCCCGAACATCCCAGTTTGTAATTTATTTGCGATTTTCTGTTCATTAAAACAAATTAGCTATGCGCAAATTTGTCATGGTTAATGTTCTGGTGTTAATTTTTTGATCTCTGGGAATCTATTTCATTCAAATTTACCTGCGATGCATTATTCAGTGCATCCAAAAGTATTCACAGTGCTTCACTTTTCTCCACATTTTGTTTTATTGCAGCCTTACTACAAAATGCAGGAAATTAATTTCCCCCCCTCAAAATTCTACTCACAACACCCCATAATGACAACATGAAAACATTACTTTTTGAAATCTTTGCAAATTTATTAAAAATAAAAAAAAAAACTAAGGAATCACATGTTGTTAAGTATTCACAGCCTTTGCACAATAATTTGTTGATGCACCTTTAGCAGCAATTACAGTCTCAAGTCTTGAATATGATGCCACAAGCTTGGTGTACCTATCTTTGGATGGTTTTGCCCATTCATCATTGCAGCACCTCTCAAGCTTCATCAGGTTGGATGGGGAGCATCAGTGCACAGCCATTTTTAAATCTCTCCAGAGATGTTCAGTTGGATTCAGGTCTGGGCCACTCAAGGACATTCACAGTGCTGTACTGAAGCCACTGCTTTCATATCTTGCCTGTGTGCTCAGGGTCATTGTCCTGCTGAAAGATGAATCGTCACCCCACTCTGAAATCAAGAGCACTCTGGAGCAGGTTTTCATCCAGGATGTCTCTGTACATTGCTGCATTCAGCTTTCCCTCAATCCTGACTAGTGTCCCAGTTCCTGCCAAAGAAAAAAAAAAACATTCCCACAGTATGATTCTGCCACCACCATGCTTCAGTCTTTGTCTCATCAGGCCAGGGAATTTTGTTTTTCATGGTCTGAGAGTCTTTCAGGTGCCTTTTGGCAAACTCCAGGTGGGCTGCCATCTGCCTTTTACTAAGGAGTGGCTTCCGTCTGGCCACTCTAAATCCAGACCTGATTGGTGGTATTGTTATGGAGATGTTTGTCCTTCTGAAGTTTCTCCTCTTTCCACAAAGGAATGCTCGAGCTCTGACAGAGTGACCATTGGGTTCTTGGTCACCTCCCTGACTAAGGCCATTGTCCTCAATCACTCAGTTTCGAGGAGCGGCCATGTCTAGGAAAAGTCCTGGTGGATCTGAAATCTCCAATTTACAGATGATAGAGGCCACTGTGCTCACTGGAACTTCAAATGTTTCTGTATCCTTCCCCAGATTTGTGCCTTGAGACAATCCTATCTTGGAGGCCTACAGACAGTTCCTTTGACTTCATGCTTGGTTTGACTGTGGGACGTTATATGTAGACAGTTATGTGCCTTTCCAAATCATGTCATGAAGCTCAAAATTAAGCTCAGGATGCACCTGAGCTCAGTTTTGAGCTTCATGACAAAGGCTGTGAATATTTATGTACATGTGATTTCTTAGAGTTTTTTTTACGTTCTTAATAAAGTCGCAAAATTCTTAAAAAAGAAATCACAGTCGTTATGGGGTATTGTATTTATAATTTTAAGAGGGGATAAATGAATTTCATCCATTTCGTGGCTGTAACATAAAAAATAAAAATAATGTGGAAAAAGTGCAGCACCATGAATATTTTCTGGATGCACTGTATTTCTCATGTTTATTTTATGGACTACATTGGTGGTAATATGACATAGCAGTATGTTAGTGTTTTGTGCATCTTAATGACCGTACACACAAAATGAAACTGAAAATGAAAGGAAGTGGGCAGTGCCCGCCCTGAGAAAAGCTCTGCCCACCTGATGAAAACTCAAGATTATGAGATTAAGATTAGAAAACTCAAATTTATTTACTACTGTTTGACAGCAAACATGCGATATCACATGTGATTCACAGCCGGAGGTAGACAGTTATTTAAAGAGAGCTCTACCTGTGCGTCATCTATTGTATCTAGCACTATGTGTGATTGGTGGATTCCTTTGCCAGTACCCAATGGGCACTTTTGAATTACTTGGGGTCCTCCCATTCTTAGTTTGACTGCTGACTTCTCACTGGTGTTGTTGCAACAATAATTCTGGATCATAAGCACATTTCAAATATTTTGAGTATCTGTGTCATAAGTACTTTGAACATTTGCCAAATTATGCCAGTATAAATGCATAGGTGGCTCATTAAAAAAACAGGCAGTTCCCACTCCCACGACTGCCGTCTCTACCAACAGCTCTTCACCCACTGAACACAGAGTTGCATCCTTGCCGGGGTCCAGGACCGCATGTGAATCCCCAGCAGATGTACCATGCTCCAGCACCGCTGCACCCAAGCTGGGGGCTCAAAAAATCTGTGCTCCCTATGTACAGGCCCCCAGCTCTGCTGTGTCCATTCCTCCGGACTTAAATATGGATCACCCATCCCAGCCCATTTTAAGCAGTTAATCTAAGCGAGCATTTGGTCAAATTCAGCAGTGTTTTAACACAGCATGGTATCAAACTCGACCATGGCTTGAATATTCAATACTGCGCGATGCCAGCTTCTGCTTTGCTTGTTGCAAATTTAGTTCTAATTCGGATTGTGAGGACATATTTACTCAATGTGGCTACACTAATTGGACAAAAAGCACTCTATAAAGACAGTGGCTTTTACAAACATGCAGCAAGCATCTCACACGGCAGGGCCATGGTCACGTGGCAGGAGTACTAATGCCGGTCAGAGACAGGGGAAAATATTGTCCATCTGCTGGGTCATACCCAAGTAGAAAAGAACAGATACTACATTAAAAGCATGGGTGCAGTCATTCAGTTTGTCATGGTTAGTGAACTTGCTCTGCGTGCGTACAATCACAGGGATATGGATGAAGGGGGACTGTTTAATCGGCTCGTTAATTATACTCTCAAAAAAGATTCTAATCTCATATCACAAAATTCATTGTGGAAAATGCCCAATATGCCCATTTTCCACATTGACCCGCATGCTCACCCTCTGCAGATCAATGCTGCATTCATTGAAGAGAGATGGAGTCATTTTGGCCCATGAAAAAGACAAAACAAAAAAATCAATCAAAATGAATCAATGTGTGTCAGAATTTGTCAAGACTAGCCACTGACTAGCCCTGTAAATAGTGTCTGGCTTACTGTAAATATGTAGTTGTTTTTTCTTAATGACTGCACATATCCTATTGTTATATATTCTATATTCTACATTATTGATATTTACCTCAGTTTGTTAGCTGTCACCTGCAGCCTGTATGTTCTTGTGTTCTACATTTAGTTAGAGGGGAGAAAAAAAAAGTTTCAAGATGTGTATGTTGTATTTTATGTCAATTTAGGGGTTCTTTTTTACCCCCCCCCCCCCCAAAAAAAGAGGAAAAATTCCCACCCAAGATTGGCATCCTGGCACCGCCTCTGTTTCTATGACTTGTTTGTTCTGACTGATTTATTTTGTCTCTTTGTCTGAGCTAATGTCTGAGAAGCTGCTGAGTGACTTCACTGATACACTGTAAACCCAATGTTTAAATTAATTACATAGATTAAGTTTCTCCTTTTTTTTTAAGGGAGAACTAGAGCACCATACTCGTAGAGCACAAATGTCCACCAACAATAGTTTCCAATTCCTCAAATTTTTACCATGAAAAACTATTTCAAGGTCAAAGTCATGTTTGAAGTGACTTTTTTATAAGCAAAATTAGACATGATCAAATGTTTGGAGTATGTATTTAGTTCATGTACTTGAATTGACATTTTTGTGGGGTTGTCAGGTTTTTTCCAAGTTTTTTGGTTTTTGAATTCTTTTTCAGGTAATTTTAACAGAACAATAGTTAACTCGTTTTTCTTATTGTTTTTTAGCAGTTGGTTTCTGACTGATAACTGGAAAATACACAAACAGACATAAAATTGGAACCTCCAGTTTTGGTGGTGTAGGTAAATCCGTAACAAAAATGAGAGTGATTGAGGCACTTTTGATTGAGCTACAATGCAAAATGTACACCAAATGGGCTTTTCTATATTTAATTCAAATTTCCACAAAATCCATAATCCGGTTCCGATCTGGATCAAACTTTGTCAGGTGATAGTAAGTACTAGTCTGCACCTCACGCTCAAATATGAGAGTGATTGGGGCATGTTTGATTAAGATATATTGTAAAATATACATTAAATGGGGTTTTCAATGTTAAATTTAAATGGTCACAAAAAAATGTAATGTAATCTGGATCAGATCAAGATTAAACATTGTCAGTCAATAGAGCATACCATCCTACATAACACAGTCAAGTTTGAAGGAAATCTAATCTTCATTGACAGAGTTATGAATTTTTGAATATTTGTTCAATGTTAAAGACCTATGACCTTGAAAACTGAACCACTTCTTGCCTATCACGATATGAATCTTTAGTAAAAATGGCATAACCATATATGAAACACTGTGGGATCCTGGCTGTTCATGAACAAACAGAGACAAACAAACAGACAAAGAAACAAACAAAGAGGCAAAACATAACCTCCTCCAACTTTGTTGGTGGAGGTTATGTAAAATGGGAATTTAAAGGAAAATGCCTTGGTTTTAAAGGAAAATACATGGTTTTCCAAAAATATCATAAAAAAATATGTTTGAATCCTTTAATATTTTGCACACAGAGTTAACTATGCAGACTGGTGCATTTTGGCTTCAATAAAAAATTGTGGTTTTGAAGATACTGGGTTTTGCATCTGAAGACTTCATGTGTTCATAGATGCGTGACTTAATTTTAATGTCAGAATAAACTGACACATGCTGACAGATAAAATTGCAAAAAACTGATAAAAGTTCCTTCTCTTGTAAGTGTTGTGAGAAGGAATGGCAACATTTCAGGTAAATGTCTTTGCATTAGAACTTTTTCACAGTGTGTCGCAGGCCTAAAATGTAATAGATATACGTATGTAGTAGATATAAATTAAAACACTATTTAATTACACCTGCAATTTAATTGAATACCTTGAAAGGGGCACCACCTGCTAAGAAGCAGGAAACATTAAGTTCAATATTAATCAGTATTTTATCTGAAAGTCATAATTTCTGAATGCATCTGTCTTCAGCTGGACACAAGACAACACAAGTGGCGTAATATGTATAGATTTATTTACATATGCACAGGTACATATGTAAATGTACCTGTACATATGCAACATATGCAGGGGGCAGCTGTTGCCCCCGCGACCCAATCTCAGATAAGCGGTTGAAAATAAATGAATGAATGAATGAATGAATGTACAGGTACACATACAGGTGACTGAGAATTTGAGAATATGGACAAGATGTGAAAAGCAAGTGAAATGGCAAAACAAGTAACTCAATATTAAATTAGTAATTTAGCAGTGAAATTTTGTTTCAGAATTATTATTATTAAGAAAATTAAAGAAAGAAAGCCGCTTTGCATCACTGACAGCAAAATCCATTGATGACTTGAAGGGTCACTTATCTGGGTCCTTTGGTTCAGGTGGAATGAAGAGGTTCAGTCCAGTGCAGTCCGGTTCCCTGATCTGCCTTTTTCTGGCCTTGTTTGATCACCTTTTGTCAGGTTCAACCTGCCAGTTCTCCCATGTGACTTGCAGGTGTGGATCAGGCTTGTTTTCCTAGCAGGACTGGATGTGATAGTTTGGTGGTTCCAAAGCAGGTACACCGACCCACGATGAACATTTCGGTGCTTGCTGTAAAAAATGCTCCCGCGGCTTCCAAAACTTGTGAAGGGTCAATTTAAAATCATTGCGTAATAATAATAATAATAATAATAATAATAATAATAATAATAATAATAATAATAATAATAATAAACAAAAGCTCAAGGCTTTGCAAAGAAAGTTGTGGAGAAAAATGAAAATTAGAAAAAAACTGTTTTGGTACTGAGGGGAAACTTTATTTGAAAACTAGGAGGTTGTCTTTAAAATGCAGAGGACTTGACTTAGGCCTTAAAATTACTGAAAAAAAACCTAGTGATGTTCCAAGCTACGGCTAACAAAATATGCAACCTAAAAGAAACAGTGAAACAAAAGTCACAAGCTAAGACTATGAACTAAAAAGATGAAGTCCAGAGAAGAGCATGGGAAACATTGAAGAATGGTGAAAGAGGAGCAGAAGAGAGTGGAAGAGTGTTGAAGAAAGTGTTTCTTTGTCTCAGGGTCATTTATAGAAGTTACACACATGGTCATAAGCAGGGGTGCACATAACTGGTACTCATGGTGCTTGAGCGCGCTAAAAATAAATGACGAGTAGCAGAAAACACAAGGGAAGCGGTTCATAAGAGGAACGCAATGACAGATTGTAGGAAAAGTGTTTCCCTCTGCTGTGCATCAATGATATTTAGCCAACCTGGTCTCATGGCAAGTCATGATTTAGGAGCACGAAATATACATTAATCTATTGGTTTGTGATATTGTGACAAAAAGCGCCTCATTTTCTTCACGGCAGCACAAATTCATTCTAATTCATTAGGTGATGGCTTCACGAAATTAAAAGTCAAGTGGGGGGGGGGGGGTTGGAGTGGTTATGGTTAGGGTTGGGGGAAAGAGTAAGATTATGTTATGGTTAAAGTTGGGGTCGAGGGTAGGAGTAGGGTTAGGAATAGTGAGTTAAAAACAACCCCATCATGAAAATGTTACTCATTTTATCACGGGAGCACGAAAAAAAAAAAAGAAAAAAAAAAAACGTGAGACTGGGCTGTGTTTAGCCCGCACGAGCACAATGAGTACCAGTTATGTGCACCCCTGGTCATAAGCTCCGCCCACTTGGCAGCAGGTTTCTCACAAGAAAGTTATTTGAAAAACACATCAGATGCAATAAATGACATATGCCTTCTTTCTTCTTTGGCTAACAAATATAAGCTGACAGTCACCTTCTAAACCCATCCTAAAAAAAGGAGGTGGTTAACAGAAATACTGCTCCGCCCTCCAATTTCATCTGAAATTTTGACTATATTTTTTTCTGAAAATTGTTCATCCTTGTCTCACAAATTGTTATGTACTAGATTGTGCTGTCTTTTCCATCAAAATAAGAAATTATAGTACTTAAAAAAAAATAAAACAAAACATCTACTTTTTTCTCAGGGTGTCAAAACTTTTGCACAGCATAGTGAAACATTTTAAGCATGGACACAAGAAAATAATTTGAAAAGCCTACTTTGCATTTTGATGCAAGTTAAAACACAACTTCCACAGAATTGTGAATAGCCAATATCATTTACAGTTAATTCTAGAAATGACTTCAGGGCTGTTTTTGGGTGTAGAACTGTGGCTACTTGCTCTAAAATCAAAATTCCACCTGACAGATTTCTTCAGTGCTTTGGCTTTATGAACGAATGGTAAATATTTATAGAAGCTGGAGACAAACATTAACACTTGGAGGAGCACAGACATCCATCATGGGTGTTTTATTGGGCAGGCTGCAGGGCGCCGCTTCATCAGTGCCTTTCCCGCTCATGCACACGTACAAGTCAATACAGCGATAAATTTCCAAGCACTCTGATTGATGCATTACGGCTACAAGTCAGTGATGCTGTGAGTCACATCATCACACCCACCTGACACACACACACACACACACCACGCACTCACATGCACTTGATGTAGTGTTTGAGGGAGTTATCCGCCATGGCAACAGAGCCGTGACTCTGGCTGTCCTGTGAATGGACTGAAGCTGTGGATGAGGGAGGAGAACGTGACCAGCTTGCAGGGCTACGCACATGGAGCCACTATTTTTTATTATTATTGCTCTCTTTGTGTCTGTCTCTTTCTTTGACTTCATCTCCACCACAGCAGCTATCTGCATGCTGCATTCCTAGCAGTGCGACGTAAAGGTTGTGAGCTGAAAATAAAACGCCTTACTCAGCCAGAGGGACTAGGCAAGCCAGGAGAGAGGTCAGCAGGCATGCATTTTTAAAGACATTGATTGCACAAACCTGACACATTATCAGAGGGAATTGCACCGTGCAATACCACAGATGGTCTTATTTGTTTTATTTTTTCACTCTGACTCAATACATCACCTTGTTTGAGCCATACCAGAAAAAAAAAAAGTTTTTCCTCGTTTCCTCTGCCTTGCATTTGATTTTCTGTATTTCTCAGTCATGTTTCTCCAAACAACAGAGGGAAGGAATGCAGGAGTCGTGCAGGTGGACAGGCCTCATAAACAGCATCTGCATGAGATTTACTGCCTGCAGATACAGACGGTGCGCAAATAAAAGTGGGAATGAAGTAAGGGAGCGAAGTCAGAACAGTGTTGTTGAGTTACATTTTGCTCTACAGTAGCAGTTTCATGGTCTGATTATCAGCGTTTGCTGATGTATACACACACACATACATGCACACACACACACACACACACACACACACACAAAATGTCTGTTGACAGGAAAAGTTGTATTCCCCTGGGTTGCCCTCTCTCTTTCTCCCTCCTGTCACCCTCTCGTTTTTGCATACAGTCCAAGCTGTGAAAGGTGAACTTGGAGCCTGTTCCGGATAAATTATGTGTGACATGTTGGGTTGTGCTGCTCAGCACTGTCATAGCTGAACAGATTAAGCAGGGCCATGCACTGAAAAAAGAGAATAGTTGAAGTATTACAATTTGTAAAACTTGAATGAATTAAGTTGTTTGTACGGTGAATTCTTCAAACTATGTTGGATTAACCATGGAATTAATCAGCTGGTCTCTGAATGCTATTGACACACCATTTTTCAACAAGGAAATCAGAGCTGGGGGACCCTGCATCCCCAGATGGAACCTACCCTGCGGGCTATGTGCTCAAAGCCTGGGAGAAATGGTGTGTTTCATGCTTGGTGCCATTCTCTGTGGAGGACGTTGAAGATTTATTTATATTTGGTTTTATTGTGGGAGGGCTGGTACATATTGGTTAAATGTGCTCCCCTGACCCACTGGAGAATTGGCAAGACGGCTGCCACCAGAACCACGACCCCTCACCTGTCTGTCATGATTAATGAGTTGGGCAAGGTGATACATTCTCAGAGTGCATTTAACTCAGACATAAGTTGGATAACATCTCGGAGAAAATGTATGCCTTGCAAAGGAAGATGTCGGAGACCAGGGAATACTCATAAACATGATTTCTTTGTTCATGAGAGCTGCAAATGTGTTTTCTCTCCTTAGCCCTAAACATGGCAGGCTTATTAGCCTCTGAAAGATGAAAACACCCCCTTGGTGAACGATTCAGCTGCCTTCTTATCTTCCTTCCCCGATAGTCTGATCTCCATTGGCAGTAACTGCCACTCACACATGGACAGAGGCTGATACGCAAGCTCCCACCCTCTACCCCTCCTCTTGTCCTCACCTCCCCCATCCTGGCCCCGCTCACACCACTCCCTCCCCCTCCAGGACGCAGCACGGCTTTAGCTGCAGCAGCTTCCCTTTACAGTTGCAGTTAGTTACAGTTACAGAGTTACAGTTACATTAACTTTACTTCAAACAAAAGTATTTTTCCTTTTCTTTTTTTATTGTTTATGCACTTATTAGACATTTTTTTCTGTTTTTATTGCTTATGCACCAGTGATCAAATTCTTTGTATGTGAGAACCTAACTTGGCAATAAATTAGATTCTGATTCTAGCTTAAATTCAGACAACTTCATTCATTCATGTTTTACCAATTGCAATGGTTTTTTTGTTTTTTAAGTTGGTTCTTTTTTCTGTGTAGCAAGCATTTTCTGAGTGGGTGGTGCTGTGATCAACAAGCTAAATTAGTGGTTCCTCAACTTTTTTTTTTTTTTTTTTTTACAGGGCCCCCTTTTACAGCTGCCCACCCCCACCCCACCCCCAGACACACATGTACATGGCTTTGGCTTCCAAATTCCATCGGAATTTATTTAAACATTGTCATTTATACACTACAACTTCCTCTTCGACAAGACAAAATAAATAAAGTGACAAATCGCTGTTAAAGTGGAATTATTATTATTTTTGCAAAAATATAAATTTTATCTCATCTCATCTTCAACCACTTATCCAGGGACAGGTCGTGGGGGCAACAGCTCCAGCAGGAGATCCCAAACTTCCCTTTCCCTGGCCACATTAATCACCTCTGTCTGGGGATACTTAGGCATTCCCAGGCCAGTCTGGAAATATAATCTCTCTACCTAGTCCTGGGTCTTCCCCGGGGTCTCCTCCCAGATGGATGTTCCTGGAACACCTCCCGAGGGAGGCACCCAGGATGCATCCTTACCAGATGCCTGAACCACCTCAGGTGGCTCCATTCAATCCGAAGAAGCAGCGGCTCTACTCTGAGCTCCACACAGATGACCAAGCTTCCCACCTTATTTCTAAGGGAGACATCAGCCACCCTCTCGAGGAGACCCATTCCAGCCACTTGTACCGGTGATCTAGTTCTTTCAGTCATGACCCAACACTCATGACCATAGGTGAAAGTAGGAATGAAGACTGACCAGTATATCTGGAGCTTCACCTTTTCGTCACAACAGCACAATACAGCAAATGCAACACTGCCCCTCCTGCGGTGATTCTCTGGCCAATCTCACACTCCATTGTCCCCTCACTTGTGAACAAGACCCCGAGGTACTTGAACCCCTTCAGTTGGGGCAAGACCTCATTCCTTACCCAGAGTAAGCAATCCATTGTTTTCCTGCTGAGAACCACGACCTCAGATTTAAAGGTGCTGATTCTCATCCCAGCCACTTCACACTCAGCTGCAAACTCAGCTTTACACTGGGCTATTGATGCTACTATTATTTAAGCACAATTTTGTTGTAAATAATATGGGATGTAATTATTTTTGTGCATAATGCAGCTCAAAAGGTGACCTCCAGTTCACACTGGGGTAGTGTGCAACTAAATATAAGGTACTTTGCTGGGAAATGGTGGATGACTATATCCAAGTTGTGAGCAAGTTAGTACCTCAAGTGAATGAGTCTAATGAGGTGCAATGGTAAAATGAAACATAAGATCAGTAGATTGAGGCAACATAAACAGTCATGTTTCTTGCTCTGGACTTTCTTGGTGAAGAGCTGCACTGTAAAAAAAAACAAAAAAAAAAAACAAACTTAATTTACCTTTTACCTATCATGCTATGAGTGTGTGTCCTTGAACAGTACACTTCTTCATCGCCCCAGTCCATCCATCCATCCATCCATCCATCCATCCATCCATCCATCCATCCATCCATCCATCCATCCATCCATCCATTTTCTTTCGCTTCATCCGAGGTTGGGTCGCAGGGGCAGCAGCTCAAGCAAAGCCGCCCAGACCTCCCGATCCACACACACCTCCCCCAGCACCTCCAGGGGAAACCCGAGGCGTTCCCAAGCCAGCTGCGAGACATAGTCCTTCCAGCGTGTCCTGGGTCTTCCCCTGGGCCTCCTCCCAACGGGACGTGCCCGGAACACCTCTCCAGCAAGGCGTCCAGGGGGGCATCTGAAAAAGATGTCAGAGCCACCTCAGCTGACTCCTTTTGACATGGAGGAGCAGCAGCTGGACTCCGAGCTCCTCCCGAGTGACCGAGCTCCTCACCCTATCTCAAAGAGAGCTCCCAGCCACCCTGTGGAGGAAACTCATCTCGGCCACTTGTACTCGCAATTTCGTTCTCTCAGTCATGAGCCAAATCTCATGACCATAGGTGAGTGTCGGAACGTAGATCGATCGGTAAATCGAGAGCTTTGCTCCCCCTGCTCAGCTCTCTCTTCTCTTGACTTTTCTCTACAAGAGTCAAGACAGAAGTCAGACTACTAGAGCAAGAATTTTAGCTTAGGAAGCTTCTGTGATTTGAAGCAAAACGTCCTTGCATCAAGCAACCCAGTCCAGTTGTAGATTCAATCTTCTCTACTCAGCTGCACACCGCTCCAGTGCATGCTGAAGGTCCTGATTTGACAAAGCGAACAGAACCATATCGTCCACAAACAGCAGAGACAAGATTCTGTGGTTCCCAAACCAGACCCCCCTCTAAACCCTGACTGCGCCTAGAAATTCTGTCCATAAAGGTAATGAACAAAACCAGTGACAAAGGGCAGCCCTGGCGGAGGCTAACGTGCACTGGAAACAGGCTTGACTTACTACCGGCAATGCGAACCAAGCTCCTGCTGTGGTCGTACAGGGACTGGATAGCCCTTAACAAAGGAAAGAAAAGTGGAGTGCCCAGCCCCTCTCCAGGAATTGGTTAGCAGAGTCCAAGCTGTGCGTGGAGGTGAGCCCGACTATCTCTAGTTGGTACCTCTCAACCTCCCTCACAAGCTCAGGCTCTTTCCCCCCAGTGAGGTGAGATTCCACATCCTGACAGCCAGAGGTTGTGCGCGTGGACCGGGCTGCCGGCCACCCACCCTCGACTACCACCCAGTCCTCTCTGCCGCCGACCCCCATGGCCCCCTCTGCAGGTGGTGAACCCACAGGAGGGCGGGCCCATGTCAATCTTTCGAGCTGGGCCTGGCCGGGCCCCGTGGGCTATGGCCCGACCACCAGGCACTACCACTAGGCCCAGTCCATCCAGTTGTAAATGGGTACCAGCATTGGTTGGGACAGTAACCTATGATGGACTGGAGTTCGATCCAGGAGGAGTCATAGACTCTGATCTTCATGCTACTGTATGTGGGGATAAGCACAGGTACCAATGTGTCTCAAGGCCTATATGGATTCACCTATGCGCTTAAGTTTGAGTAGAAACCAAAAGAATGACATCACAGATACAGTCAGCAAAAACAGTTTTTGTTTTCTTTCATACTATAGCTGGAGGTGACTCTAAGACATAGAGTGAGACCTTTGATGTGTCAAGCCATTCAAATTATTGTAGCTGCTCTTGATATTAAAAGGGGCCAACTGAGTTGGTTTGAGCATTGGAATAGAATGTTTCCTTTTGGAGGTGTTGGAAATTTGATAGGAGATACTATAATTGAAGAACAAGATGGGGAGGTGATGGTCTAGTGCAGGGGTGCCCAAGTTCGGTCCTCGAGATCTACCTTCCTGACACTCTTAGTTGTCTCCCTGCTCCAACACACAGGAATCCAATGAAAGACTCGGTAGCAGGCTTTTAATGAGCCTTTCATTCATGTATAACTGTTGCAAAATGATGGTTATGAAAGTCAAGATGGTTTTGATTTTATTATCATTTTCAAAACCCACTTACTGCAGTTAATGGTCATGGGGTAGCAGTGGGTACATGCCAGGGTGGGAGAGGGTTGCTGGAGCCTATCTCTGTCACTGGGTCAGTGGGTGAGATGCATGGTACACCCTGGACTGGTCTCCAGTCTATTGGAGCGCGAGCAGACAAACCAGTTCAGGCCTCCAGACTGTTGGGAAAGTGTAGGAACACGGACCCACAACAGGGGGCGCAAATGAATGGACAATGGAGTAAGTCAAAATAACAACGCTTTACTGTTGTGAATGTGCACAACGAATACAACCAATTACAGAATTGGACAAAAGGCAATACACAAAGGTGTCGTGTGGGCAGGCTCGAAGATAGGAGACGCCTCTCCAAGGTAAGACCGGAACCACACGGCTTCCTCCACCACAGGTCCCCGGGTATACTGGAGCCGCCAAGTCCCGAACTCCCAGGTGGCCACTGCCTCCGCGTGTCGGACCTGGTACTGCTGGCGAGGGAAAAAGAACAGTTAGATGGGGGCGCGTTTGCACCCAGAACTCCGAACGGCAGGAAAGGTACCTCCACCTCTCGTTGGAACAGTAACCAATAACTAGCTCAGTCAACTGCTGTGTACTCAGTAGGCTTTGATACGTCACCTCTCTGGTAGAAACGATATCTCGGCAATGAGGTGGAGATGCCGTCCTGCTGATATACCCGACTGATGATTGCTGTCAGCTGTCTCAGGTGATGGGTGACAGCTGTCACCTTGGCTGCTCCTGTGAGGCGGCGGCGCCCTCTGGTGGTGGCGGGCCAGCAGTACCTCCTCTTCAGTGGCCCACACAACACAGACAATTTAAAGTCATCATTTCACCTAAGCATCATGTCTTTGGAATTAGGAGGACCCCGGTAGTGGGCAGACAACCTGGTCTCACCGCATGTCATGATTCAGCAGCACAAAATATACATTAATCTATTGGTTCGTGATATTGTGATGAAAAGTGCTTCATTTTCATCATGGCGGCACAAATTCATTCTAATTCATTCCATGATAGCTGCACGAAATTAAAAGTGAAGGGGGTGTCGGGGGGTTATGGTTAGGGTTGGGGGAAGGAGTAGGATTAGGTTATGGTTAAGGTTAGGGTCGGGGGTAGGAGTAGGGTTAGTAATAGTGATTAATAAGTAATAAGATGTTCACTTCTGGCAGAAACTGTCAAATTTTGCATACAGGGGTATTTTCAAATGCTGATTTCAAAAATTGCCAGATCCAAGAGGTTTAACCATTGGGTTGGTTGCCATCTTGAAATCCAATATGGTTGCTATGTTGAAACATTGATCACCAATATCTTGGGACACAGGTTACTGAATTTTGGTACACAAGGGTATTTTGATATGCTGAATTAATAATACAGTTATAAATTCATAATAAGTAATACATTAATTATGAATACATTAGTTATTAATTCGTAATACAGTTCATTTAATTCTACCCTACATTTCACCCAGCAAAATGACAGGTTAAGGTATGTCAGCCAGCCTTAAGTGTAAAATATCTGCCTAATTTACCCGTAAATGTACTCAATGATATTCTACGCCGTCAAAATACCGCTGCACATAATTTGGATTTCATCAAAACCAACATATTTAAACCTGTTTCACATTGTTAGCATGTTTACCCAGGACTTCTGCTTCAGTTCATTTGAATGGTCTCCCAGGCGAGCTTGCATTTTACTTGGATTAGTGGGCCAGCTCTCTAACCACTGAGCTATCCTGACTCGTACTGACAAACTGTCCGACTGGCATTCAAAGGTGATGAGATGTCAAAGATTTGCAAGGTTCTCCTCCGGCCCAGAGTTCATGTCTGGGTTTATTCCTTATCCATGTCCAGGCTTTCTCTGAGGATTCTATTGATTTATTTTTCATATGATGATACTTTGTCATTTTAGTTTCAGTTTGGTTCTGTTTATTTCTTGTCTTTATATAATGCTTTTGTCACAGGCTTCCTTCTCTGGTTATTACAGTTGTATGCAAAAGTGTGGGCACCCCTAATAATTTTTATGGTTTTCCTTTATAAATAATTGATTGTCTGGATCACAAATTTCAGTTAAATATATCATATAGCAGACAAACACACTGATATTTCAGAAGTGAAATGAAGTTTCTGGTACTGACAGAAAGTGTGCAGTAATTATTTAAACACAATTAGGCAGGTGCATAAATTTGGGCACCCTTGTCATTTATTGATTTGAATACATTTAGCACTAATTACTGGAACACAAAATTGGTTTGGTAAGATCATTGACCCTTGACCTCCTTACACAGATGAATCCAATCATACAAAAGGGTGTTTAAGGTGGCCATTTGCAAATGTTTCCCCTCTTCGCATGTCTTCTAATGAGTGACAACATGGGAGCCTCTAAACACCTCTCAAATGACTGGAAAACAAAGATTGGTCAACATCATGGTTTTGGGGAAGGATACAAAAAGCTATCTCAGAGATTTCATCTGTCAGTTTCCACTGTGAGGATTATAGTGAGGAAATGGAAGACTGCAGACACAGTACGAGTTAACTCCAAGTGGCAGGCCAAGAAAAAGCTCAGATAAGCTGAAGCGAAGGATGGTGAGAACAGTCATAGTCAACCCAAAGAAGTACAACATGATCTTGTCGCAGATAGTGTCTCTGTGCATCTTTCAACTATACAGCACACTTTGCACAAAGAGATGCTGTAATGCAGAGGAAGCCTTTTTCTGCATACACACCACAAACAGTTGCTGGATGTATGCTAAAGCACATTTTGACAAGCCAGCTTCATATTGACTTGACTGATGAAACTAAAATTGAGTTTTTTTGCACATAACAAGAGGCGGTATGCATGGCTGTAAACAGAACACAGCATTCCAAGAAAAACGCTTGTTACCTACAGTAAAATTTGGAGGTGGTTCCATCATGCTGTGTGGCTGTGTGACCAGTGCAGGTACTGGGGATCTTTTAACAAGACAACTACCCTAAACACTGCTCAAAATCTACTAAGGCATTCATGCAGAGGAACAAGTACAACATTCTGGAATGGCCATCTCAGTCCCCAGACCTGAATGTTATTGAAAATCTGTGGTGTGATTTTAAGCAGGCTGTTATTTCTGCAAAAGGAGGATCTACTAAATATTGATGTAATTTTTCTGTTGGGGTGCCCAAATTTATGCACCTGCCTAATTTTGTTTAAAGAATTATTGCACACTTTGTGTCAATACTAGAAACCTCATTTCACTTCTCAGATATTACTGTGTTTGTCTGCTATGTGATATATTTAACTGAAATTGCTGATACAAATAACCAGTGATTTATAAAGGCAAATCATGGACATCATCAGGGGTGCCCAAACTTTTACATACAACTGTATTTATTTTTGTGTAGGCATTCATTGCATTATCTGTATTCTGTAGTCTATGGTTTTGTTTTCTGTTCATCATTTATTTTCTAGTTTGTTATGAGTTTGTGTTGCCACTTTATTATTGTTTATTGTATTTACATTTATACTTTAACCATCATGAGTTCATTCTAGTTTTGGGTTATAGTCTTTAATTTCCTTGTTGTCCTCTTTTTAGGCTTGTCAATTTCCTTGTTTTGCCCCTTTGTTTTGTTCACATTAATTATTGTTTGTCTTGGGCATGTCATGTTTTTCGTCGTTTTCATCTTTTTCTGTCACTTAATTTCTTGCTTTGCTTTGCTTTGGTTTTTGAGTCACTTCACTATCTTGCACCTGTCTTTGTGTTTGTCAGTCATGCCCCTTCCAGAACTTTCCTCAATTTCAATTTCAATGTATTTTCATTTATATAGGGCCAAATCACAACAGAGTTGCATCAAGGCGCTTCACACAAGTAAGGTCTAACCTTAGTAACCCCCAGACCACCAATGGTAAGGAAAAACTCCCTCTGAGGAAGAAACGTCAAGCAGACCAGACTCAAAGCGATGACCCTCTGCTTGGGCCATGCTACAGACATAAATTACAGAACAATTCACACCTGTTCCTTGTTCACACCCTGATTACCCTGCCCATTATTTAAGCCCTCACAGTCCCACACAGTTCCTTGCCAGTTTGTTGAATTATTTCACATTCCACCCTCACGTCACAGTCCGATTTTGCATTGTATTTTTTACCTTCCTCACCATATCCCTGAACTTTGCTTGTTTTTTGACTTAGCCTCTGCTTCTGCCTTTTGTACTCCTCTTCACTGTGTTTGAACATAGTTTTTTGAACCTCACCTCAGCCTGTTACCTGCCTCATACCTCTGCCATGCTGACTGTATTCCTATGTACTAAACCTTTTGCAAGTAACCCAGATAAAGCCTTTTATTACACCCCCATCACACATATGGTGATTGAGGCCGAATTGCATCAGAATGACACATCCGGCCACAATCGGGAAATATTGACTTGCAGTCTGAAGACCAGGATGGCAGTCTGTGAACATTTACATATTTGGTCCTATTCGCTTGGTTGTCATGAGTGTGTTGCACAAAATAATCTTAGCACCATCGAGATGGAACGCACATCTGACAGCAGTCTATACGCAGTTTTTGGATCATCTGATCACAGTCTACATATTGTGACGACGTCAAAAATAGCATCTGAAACAATCTGATTGTGGTTGATTGAGCCCTGAGATCGAATGGTCACAGTAAAGCCTGTCGGCATGTTATGCCACAGATGTCCACCTCCACTGGACCTCGGCCAGGGAGGGTAAAGGAAATGTTGACATGTAATAACATGTATGTGGCACACATTCATCATGTATAGTGAATGTGAACAGCGCACAATCAACCTGAAAGTACCGTGTGCCGCTACACCCCCCCTGTGGTCTCATGCAGGGTAATGCATCATAACGCACGTCAGGCATGTAGCTGAATGGATCTCATTGCTGTAATATACATATTACCTTCTCACCATCTAAACTCTGTAGGAGGTGCAACGTGGAACAGTTTTGTTGGCCGTGACGACGTTATTAAACATGAAACACACAGCACAGAGCACACAGGAGCCAAACCACAGCCTTTAACTTCCACCTTCATGTCTGTGAGTCCGCATTTGCGTCCTATAATGTTTTGTGCCAAGCCTCCACAAACCATAACAAGATTGGAGTATGCAGTCTAATGAAACAATAATGTCAGCATCCATCTTTAATTCTCATTTTACTTCTGAATCCCTTGGCAAAAGCACTCGGATCCGTCAAAATCTAAAAACAGTGTTGGGAAAGTGTAGTGACACGGACCCACAACAGGGGGCGCAAATGAACGGTCAATAGATGAGCCAAAATATAACAATTTAATGTTGTGAATGTGCACAACGAACATACAGACAATCTCAGAATATCACAACAGTCAATACACAAAGGTGACGTGTGGGCAGGCTCGAGGATAGAAGACGTCTGTCCTGAGAAGAGCCGGAACCACGCGATTTCCGCCGCCCCAGAACCTGGTGAATACTGGAGCCGCCAAGTCCCGAATTCCCAGGTGATCACCGTCCCCGACTGTCGGATCTGGTACTGCTGGCGAAGAACAAAGACAGGCAAGTGTGGGTGTGTGTACACCCAGTAACAATAACGGTGGGAATGCCACCTCCACCTCTCACTCAGCATGTTGCAGCGTTCTCAGCTGAAAAGGAGCGCCGTCTTGCACAGCCTCCTCAAAAACGACCGGTTCTCCTGCAAACACTCACAATAAACAGATTTACAAAAGGCTGAGGATATTACCTCCAATGAAGTATGATATCTCGGCAACGAGGTGGAGATGATGTCTGGTCTTTATGGAGTGAGATGATGTTGAGTAGATGGGTGACAGCTGTCAAGAGGTAATGAGCGACAGCTGTCACCCCCGGCTGTGTCCATGGCGGCAGCGCCCTCTCGTGCCTGAAGCCCGCACTTCAGGTAGGGCGCCCTCTGGTGGTGGGCCAGCAGTACCTCCTCTTCTGGCGGCCCACACAACAAACAGCATACTTCAAACATTCTTACATGCAAATTTACATGCTCTCTGCTGGATTTCATGTAATTTTTATTGCATATCTGCCCCACTACAGAGCACCCAGAGGAACCCACAAAACACAAGGAGAACATGCAAACTCCACACTGGAAGGACGAGGTTGGAAAAAAGGGACCTTCTTGCTGTGAGGCAACCGTGCTAACCATGAAGGCACCATGCTCCTTATTTGACTCAGACTCAGACTCACTTTATTGTCACTCGACCCTTACAGGCAGAACGAAATGCAGTTTCTCCAGGTCTTAGTGTAGTTAACTGGAACATTTTTTTAACCTAACCTATTGTATAAACTTTGCATTGTACAATATGCATACCCCTGTGGCCATAGAATATATATACAAGGCACAGGGTCGGCAGCAGCAGCAGCGCTAGATTATTAAGAAGAAAATGACAATGTGCATGTTAGTGCAATGTTCACAGTTTGGTGGTGGATGTTGAACTATTCAGCAGTCTGACAGCATTCGGGTAGAAGCTGTTTTTCAGTCTGGATGTTTTTGCCCGGATGCTGCGCAGCCTCTTTCCAGAGGGAAGGGGTGTGAACAGACCGTGTGCAGGGTGGGTGGAGTCTTGAAGGATGCAGGTGGCTCTGTCTCTACATCTGGAGATGTAGATGTCCCCAATGGGTGGTGAGCTGCATCCAATGGTCCTTTGTGCAGACTTCACCACCCGCTGCAGCGCTTTCTTCTCCTCCACCGTGCAGCCACCATACCACACAGGGAGGCAGCAGGACAGGACACTCTCCACTGCACAGCTGTAGAAAACCCTGAGGACGTCTGTGTTCCGTCCGGCCCTTCCCAATTTCCTAAAAAAAATAGAGGCGTTGGTGGGCTTTCTTGATGCCAGCCGTGATGTTGGTGTGCCAGGTGAGAGTGTTGGAGAGGTGGACTCCAAGGTACCTGATGGAGGAGACAATCTCCACAGTCCCGTGGCCGTGCCCACCCACAGAGTCAGCCGTGCCCACCCTGGACTGGAATCTGTTTCTTTTGTTTGGGTTTTTGTTTTTACATCAGAGTGGCCAACACTTTTTTATTCCTATCTTGGTTTGTCGATCATCCAACCAACAAACGAAGGCAACGTTCTGGCCAGTTACAGGTGGTGGGGGGGCGGGTCATTGTGTCATACTCATGAGAGGCTATGCTGTTAGTACTCGGTGTTCATGGTCGCATCTCTGGTGTTCAGTATGGACATTCGTAAATTTTTTCAAAAAAATACACGGAGAAGAAGTGACGACACGAACAGGAACAAGCAGGAAGCAGTGCCATTCACTTCTACTGGAAACATTAGCACTGAAGTCAATAGTAACACTGTAGTAAACATTCATGCTAGTAGAGGTAGCTGCAGCAGCTAGGAAGCACAAGGAGCAGCACCCAGCAGTGGAATCTGCATGGAAAAAACGTGAGTGATAACGTTGACAACAACGACAACACAGAGGTTCAAACTGTTCACAGTAAAAGCCCTGTCCCACTGGGGAGAGGATTAATTGCACATGAATTGAGTATAAAAATTGCGGGCGTTCATTGTCGTCCGCAACAAAAATGGCCAAAAATGACAAATGTCCCAGTATGAATTACGGATATATTAATAATATATAGTGATTATATGATGAACAATCACAGTTATATAACGCATGTAGTGAGGAAACTGATCCGACACATTGAGATTATCACGGCAGTATTACGGGTGTATGAATGCATCGCGCATGTGTTGCGCGTGCATGGCATCTGCATTGTGGTCATAAAAGAAGCGCACTCGGGCCGTCGGCATCACTATTCACACCAACAATACAGCCTCTGGAGCATTTGCTGGACTTGGACAAGTTGATCACAGAGTTAATGTTCATTTTGTCATGCGAGGGTTAACTGTTCATGAGTTTGGGAAGCGGGAGGAGGGAAGCCGCTTGGGTGTGAGACTGTGTTTTTTTTGGGGGTTTTTTGAGTGAGTTGTGGCTAAAACAGCAACTCTTCCTTTTGTTGGTGTTAAATAAAAGTCCTGGATTGCAGCTGCTATTACGTCTTTGTGGATTTACACAGCTGGACCAGCACTGACTGGCAGGTATGTCACTTTCTGCCACACTTTGGGTTTACGTGACGTGTTTGTTATGCATTCACAGATTGTCCGCAAATCAGCTGCACAGCAGATGTAATAAAAACGCTTTATTCGTGGCCAATTTGTATGCATTCGCTACAACATATTTTAGTTTGTGATGTGGACATGATGGGCACGATATATATCTGTTTTACACACTGTCCCGGTCCGCTGCCAAGCCGCAAATCCCCGTCAGTTGCGGATATCATCGGTTAACGGCAGATATACAGCGCATAGAGTGAGTATGTATTGTGTATGAATTGAGTATATATGGAGTATGTAAGGCAGATGTCATCCGCATTCAGATTTTTGAACAGCTCATAAATCCTGGCTGCGGACATGCGTGCCTCTGCGGATGATCACGGGCGTCTTCAGATGACGGCCGACTCATACAGGCATGTTACACGGATATTGCGGATGTTTGGCGAATATTGGCCAATTTTGTGCGCAATCCATACGCAAATCCTTCTAAACGCCAGTGGGACAGGGCCCTAACATTACAGCTGTGAGTAACAGCAACAGGTCATTACAGCCGACCGACCTGGGCACAGAAGAGCCCCAAAGACCACTCATGCAGAGCTTTCTTTCGCGCTTTTTCTCAGGGAAAAAAAGGTCATTCTGCACTTCCTGCTTTGGAAGCTTTCCCTGGCTGGAGTACTCAGTTCAAGCAGATGCTGTATACTGCTACCCATGCAGAATGTTTCAGGGACCCAGACACAGTGATCAAACTTTCAGTGTGACTGATTTCCACGACTGGAGGGATGCAATGGAAAACGGAAAGGGATTAAACTGGCATGCTGCATCCAAAGAGCACCTGACTTGTGAGGCCATGCTGAGGGACAAGGAGAAATGGATTCACACAAGTAAGGAAATCGCAACACTAATTAACACTGATCAACTGCAGCTCAACAGATATTATGTGTCTGCAATTATTGATGTTGTGGAGTTCCTTGCTGTGAACCAACTCCCCTTTAGAGGTGACCAAGATGCTTACAGTGCTATGAATGAGGATGGATGTGGATTATTTTTGTCTCTGTTTGATTTTGCACTAAGGAAAGATGCTGAATTAGCAAAAATAGCAAAAACTATTCCTCGCAATGCAACCTACACAAGCCATGACATTCAAAATAACTTAATAGATGTGATGAGTGCTTTATTAAGAGAGCACATTGTGAAAGAAGTTGGTGAGTCATTCTACATGTTAAAATTGGATGGAACCAGAGACCCAACAGGGAGAGAGAATATAGCCATAGTTCTCCGCTTTCTGAACAAACTGTGTGAACCAACTGAGCGGCTCCTAACAATAGCCACTGCTGACCAGGGAGATGCGATTAGGAGAACTGACCACAGCTGGCCTGAGCCCTGAGAAAATCATCAGTCAGGTGTATCAATCAATCAATCAATCAATTTTTTTATATAGCGCCAAATCACAACAAACAGTTGCCCCAAGGCGCTTTATATTGTAAGGCAAGGCCATACAATAATTATGTAAAACCCCAACGGTCAAAACGACCCCCTGTGAGCAAGCACTTGGCTACAGTGGGAAGGAAAAACTCCCTTTTAACAGGAAGAAACCTCCAGCAGAACCAGGCTCAGGGAGGGGCAGTCTTCTGCTGGGACTGGTTGGGGCTGAGGGAGAGAACCAGGAAAAAGACATGCTGTGGAGGGGAGCAGAGATCGATCACTAATGATTAAATGCAGAGTGGTGCATACAGAGCAAAAAGAGAAAGAAACAGTGCATCATGGGAACCCCCCAGCAGTCTACGTCTATAGCAGCATAACTAAGGGATGGTTCAGGGTCACCTGTATGATGGGGCTTTGCTCATGTCAGGTAAACATGGAGGGGTACAGAAACTGCTGCAACAAAAACTGGACAGAGAGATAGCAAGTAAACTGTAGGTTGAAAAAGTTTGCCCCCCTGAAAAAATGTAATGCACCCCTTAAATGTTTTTCTGCCGGGTCTGGATCTCCACCGCTGCTGCGTTGATGTAGGGGGGGGTGGCGGGGGCTGACCTGCAGAAGTCAACAACTATCTCCTTGGTTTTCTGGGTGTTGAGGATAAGGTTGTTGTCTCTGCACCACCGTGTCAGGTTCTCCACTTCTCACCTGTATGCTGTCTCATCCCCTTGGCTGATGAGCCCGATCACAAGATTAGTCTCATGCTGGGTCATCAATGTGTACAGCAATGGACTGAACACACAACCCTGAGGTGAGCCAGTGTTCAGGATGATGGTGGAGGATGAGGTGGTGTTGATCCTGACACTCTTTGGCCTCCCAGTCAGAACGTCCAGGACCCAGTTGCACAGTGCTGAGGGGGCTCCTAGTTCAGCCAGCTTGGATACCAGTTTGAAGTTGAAGTCCATTGAACAGCAGCCTCACATAGGAGTCCTTGTTCTCTGTGTGGGAGAGGACCTGATGCACCACAGTGGAGATGGCATCAGCTATGGACCGGTTTTGCCTGTACGCATACTGGTGCTCATCTACAGTCACATCGATGGTCTGCTTCAGGAGCCTCATCACCAGCCTCTCAAAGCACTTTGTGGTGATGGGGATGAGTGCAACTGGCCTGTAGTCGTTGAGAAAGGATGGTGCAGAGGTCTTTGGCACAGGGATGATCCTTGATGTCTTGAGGCACTGCGAAACTCTGGCTTGGGACAGAGAGATGTTGAATATATCTGCCAGAACCTCAGACAGCTGGTGTGCACAGTCTTTTAGGGCCCTCCCTGGTAGTCCGTCAGGGTCTGGGGCCTTTCGGCTCCTCTGCAGCATGTTCCTCACCTCAGCTGTAGTGATGTTGCTAACTGGGGGGGTCTTTGGGGGAGGGAGGGATTTGGGTGGGAGTGGTGGCGTTGGATGCCTCAAAACGCGCATAAAGGCATTCAGAGTGTCCGGGAGCACTGGGTCTACAGAGCACTGTGCTACATTGTTTTTGTAGTCTGCGATGCATTTGATGCCCCTCCACATGCTCCGTGGGTCATTGGTTTGGAGGTGGCCTTGAACCTTGAGGGGATATGTGGATTTAGCTCTTTTTCTGATTTTCACAGATCTGGCAACTTGCTTCTGACGGATTGTTTGTTGCTGTGACGCCACTCTGAACTTCACACGGTTGTATACACTTCTTTTATTTCTGTTTAGCACTCTTCTGGTTATTAATTGCATCTACTCTGAACGTTATTTAACAACAGTCCTGTTGTGAATTGCTAGCAGTTAGCATTCGCTAGCGGTTAGCTTTTGCTAGCTAGGTAAACCCCTCCTCTCCCCCCGTCGTTACTTTTTGTAGCTGTTTCTTTTTTACCCGTTTAATACTTCTGTTCGTTTTTCAGTCGCACTGCTGTGAATTTTAAGTAATTATTTTACTCCTGTGTGATGTTGGAAGATAGGGTGGCTCTCTTAGAGAGCTGAGTACATGAGTTAGCAGCTTCTTAGCTCAGTGGAGTTAGATGTTACGGGCACTCCAGATGAGGTTAGTGTTGGGCCGGCGAGCGAGCTCATTAGCATTAGCTTAGAAACGCTGGCTGTGGAGGACGGCTTTCGGACTGTGGCTAGGCGGAGGAAGCCCCGTAGGGCTTGGTGCCCGGTTTTGGCACCCCGATCACACTTGCCAGTGTGAACTGTGAATCGGTTCTCCCCCTTGGATTTGCCTGATGTGAATTCTCTGGCCCACAAGTGACTTCCACTCCTGTCTCCAGGCCAAAACACCAGACTTTAATGATAGGGGATTCTATCACCCGCAAAGTCAGGTTACAGATGCCGGCTGACATTAAATGTATTCCTGGGGCCAGAGCTCCCGACATTGCATCTCATCTTAGGGTACTGACGCTGCAGAAGGGAAGACAGACGAAGGAACATGACATGAGATATAGTCACATAGTTATTCACGTTGGCACCAATGATATCAGGATGAAGCACTCAGAGGTCAAAAAAATGGACATAGAGAGGACTTGTGACCTTGCCAGAAAGATGTGTCGGCATCAATTAATATTCTCTGGTCCCCTCCCCTCTCGGGGTACTGATGAGGCATTTAACAGGCTGACATCGTTAAATAGGTGGCTGGCGCAGTTTTGTAGACAGCACGGCTTTAGCTTTATTGATAACTGGCCTTCGTTCTGGGGCCGCCGTAGCCTGTTGATGCCGGACGGCCTCCATCCTACTGGGGAAGGCGCCGCCATCTTGTCTGTGAACATAGATAGAGCTCTACAGGGAGGGTAACATTAGGAATCTACAGCAGGCCACTGAGCAGGTGATTAGAGACCCTTCAAGGCTTATGACAAATGTGGGTGTGGAATCCATTAGCTTAGTGGGATATTTAGTGCAGAAAATCCAGTATGGTGATAGTGCAGTTTATTTGCGAGGGAGGGAATTTCAACAAGTTGAGACTGTGGCCCGCTTCAGTAGATGTGTCCATAAAAATCATAGAGGGATATGGTTTCCAAACTTAATACCCATTACTATATTGGATGATGTTGAAATTGAGGATGACCCAGTGGTTGTTCCAGCAATAGCAAAGATTTCGTGTCTGCTACCTACAACGCGCGTAGAATGTCTCAAACCTAAACCTACTTCTAGGCATCTTATATATGCTACTCTGGAACCACCCCTAAACCCAAACAGTCAACCCCACTGAGGTCCTTAGACTGGGTCTCATTAACATAAGATCACTGTCCTCAAAATCATTGTTGATCAATGATCTAATTATTGATCATCTCTTAGATATGATTGAGCTATGTGAAACCTGGCTCAAACCTACAGCTGTCCTCCCCTTAAATGAGGCCTGCCCACCAGCATATACATTTAGTCACGTCCCTCATGATGCGATGCGAGGCGGGGGTGTTGCTCTTATTTATAAATCTAGGTTTAGCTTATTAGCTGTTGGGGGTTACAAATATAATTCGTTTGAGCATCTGATTCTCCGCACTGCTCAGGATATTACACACTGCCAAGGTCAGAAGAATAGAAATCAGTCGTATTACTTTGTCACTGTATATAAGCCTCCTGGCCCATATTCTGAATTCTTAGATGAATTCAGTGTGATCATCTCTAATTTGTCAACTAGTGCAGATAACATTCTGATCATTGGTGACTTTAACATTCATATAAATAAGACTTCTGAACCCCTCTGCAAATTATTTATGTAAATTGTGGATGCATTAGGATTTCGACAATGCATTCGGGGTTCGACGTACATTAGTGGAAATACCCTGGATGTGGTTCTTGCACGTGGTATTGCTGTCACGAATATTGACGTCATGCCTCTTACATCAGTGGTGTCTGATCACTCACTTATTAAGTTTACAGTTATGCTGCCGTGTTTAGTGGAACAACAACAAAAACAAGCATAACTCAAAGTTCTTGTTCGACACAGTGGCAACACTTATGCATGGACAACCACCTGTAGTTCGCTGTTCTTTTACAGCACAAGATTTCCTGGATTACTTTGGGAAGAAAATAGAAGACATCAGGTTAAACATATCCCAGCATGCCTTAACCCAGCCAATACACCCTGCTATTGAGGTGGGTGCGACTACTGAGGTATTACCTAGATTTACAGAATTTGATAGTATCTCACTAGGCATGCTGACAAAACTCGTCAACAAAAAGCACAACCTGTCTATTTGATCCTATACCAACAAAACTGTTTAAGGACCTGTGGCCCACTCTTGGGCCGACTGTGCTGGAAATTATTAATCTTTCTTGAACTTCTGGATCTGTTCCTAAATGTTTCAAATCTGCAGTGATTAAACCATTACTTAAGAAACCTAATCTTGATGCTAGTGTATTGAAAAACTATCAGCCAATATCAAATCTATCATTTTTCTCTAAAATTATGGAAAAAGTGGTGTCACGGCAGCTCGTAGACTATCTTACTGAGAATAATCTCTTTGAGCCACTGCAGTCTGCTTTTAGAAAATATCATTCCACAGAGACGGCTCTCACTAAAGTGGTGAATGATCTTCTGCTTACAATGAATTCCGACACCACTATAAGATATTAATCCTTATAATCCACATAAAATCCTTGGAAGACTGCCTTGCAGCAGTGAGAAGTTGGATGTCTAGAAACTTCCTACTTTTAAACTCTGATAAGACTGAAATGATGGTTCTTGGTCCAGTGAGACATCGGCATCAATTTGACCAGTTAACGCTCAGCCTCGGCTCGTGTGTCATACATCACCCTGACAAAGTGAGGAACCTTGGGGTAATTTTTGATCCTTCGTTGTCCTTTGGCCTCCACATTAGAAATAGTACTAGGACTGCTTTCTTCCACCTGCGAAATATAGCGAAGATTCGTCCTATCATGTCTATTGCTGATGCTGAGACCCTGATCGATGCATTTATCTCTTCTAGATTGGATTACTGCAGCAGGGGTGGTGGCCAAGTGGTTAATGCGCTTGGTTTCAGTTCAGAAGGTTCCGGGTTCAAATCCCACCCCTGCCACATTTCTCCATGTAATGTGGAGTTGCGTCAGGAAGGGCATCCGGCGTAAAACTTGTGCCAATTCAACATGCAGATCCACCTTGGATTTGCTGTGGCGACCCCAAGTGCAAACAAGGGAGCAGCCGAAGGGACTTAGAGATTGGACTACTGCAATGTTCTATTTTCTGGTTTACCGCGGTCTAGCATTAGGGATCTCCAGTTGGTTCAAAATGCTGCAGCCAGACTTTTGACACGATGCAGAAAGTACAACCACATTACACCCATTTTGGCATCCCTTCACTGGCTTCCTGCCCCAGTGAGATCAGATTTTAAGGTTCTGCTACTAACCTATAAAATTATTCATGGACTGGCACCTCCCTACCTAGCTGACCTAATTAAACCTTACGTACCAGCCCGGGCTTTACGTTCTCAGGGTGCAGGACTACTTTGTGTCCCTAAGGTGAATAAGAAGTCTGCGGGTCACAGAGCTTTCTCTGATTGTGCCCCTGTTCTGTGGAATGATCTCCCTGCGTCAATAAAACAGTCAGATTCTGTGGAGATTTTCAAGTCCAGACTTAAGAAGCACTTATTTTCCCTTTCATATGGCTAGCATACTGGTACAATTTTGTTTTACGCTTTTTACTCTTTTAATTCATTTATTAGCAATTGGAGCGGGCTGCGGCCTCAACTTTACCTAAATTCTGGGTCTTTTAGTGAAGTTTAGGGCTAGTGGCCGGTGATCACCTTAGTATTTCTCTGTTTTTCTTGTTGTTTAATGCTGGCAAATTATACAGTATTTTTTGTCTTTCTGATGCCTGATTCTGTTTTTTTTTTCTCTGTTTAAGGTGCAGCACCATCCAGAGATGGGAGTTGTATTCGTGTTAGCGACCCTCCTGTCCTGTGCACCAATAGCATTTCTTGTATATTCGTCCGTGAATTGTTCTGTGAATTGTTCTGTAATTTATGTTTGTAGCATGGCCCAAGCAGAGGGTCACCCCTTTGAGTCTGGTCTGCTTGAGGTTTCTTCCTCAGAGGGAGTTTTTCCTTACCACTGTTGCTCTGGGGGTTGGTAAGGTTAGACCTTACCTGTGTAAAGCGCTTTGAGGCAACTCTGTCGTGATTTGGCGCTATATAAATGAAAATAAATAAAACATGCCCGCTGACAGATTCCTTCTGGCTGCTCTGAGTGCTGTTGCATTGCTGTCTTTGAATGCAGCATCATAGATTTTCAGCAGGGAGCGCACCTTTCCGGTCATCCAGGGTTTCTGGTTTTGCCTGATGGTGATGGTCTTGGAGGTGGTCACATTGTCTATGCAGCTCTGGATGAGTATTCCTCCAGTCCCACATTACTTCCTGTTGTTGCAGCCGCTCTGAACATTTGCCAGTCGTTGGTCTCAAAGCGGTCTTGAAGCATGGACACAGCACCAGTTGGCCACACAGAGATGGTCTTTGTGATGGTGTCCCTGCTTTTCGAGACTGGACTGTAAGCAGGAAGAATGAAGAGTGAGATGTGGTCTGAGGCGCCGAGATGGGGGCGGGGGGCTGCTCTGTAAGCTCCACGTATATTTGTATACACTTTGTCCAGCGTGTTTTCCCCTCGTGTGGCGATGTTTACATGCTGGTGGAACTGGGGAGAATATCTTGCAGGTTTACGTGGTTGAAGTCCCTTGTCACTACATATGTCACTACGATGTTTATTTTGATGCAAGATGATGGAGTTATGTTGCTGCTTCAGAGCGTCGTTGGTATTAGCTCGTGGGGGGACGTAGATGGCCACAATAAACACTGCTGTAAATTCCCACGGCAGATAGTGACGGCGGCATATAAGATATTCTACAGCTTCAGAGGAGTGTCTTTCCACCTCAGAACAGTTTGTGCACCAACCTTTGTTAATGTAGATGCACAGCCCTCCTCCTCTGGTTTTACCGGAGTGCTACTGGTCTCTGTCCGCACGGAAGCGTATCCGCTCATGTAGCTCGAAGACAGAGTCCAGCATGTTGTTATTGAACCACGTCTCCGTCAGGACATAAACACTGCAGCTCCGCATGTCCCGCTGATATAATCTCAGTCGTAGCAAGTCCATTTTGTTGTCCAGCGCACGGACGTTGGATAGAAATAGTGACGGGATACCCGGTCTTCCTCCGTTAGCTTTTAGCTTGTTTAGCAGACCTCCGTGATTCCCCCGTTTTTGCCCACGTGCGCAGTGCTTCCTCTTGGGTCTGAGCCGACTCCAGCTATGACTCACTCTCAGGATCATCAATCTGCCGAGCGTTGCCTTTAGTTCCGGGTGGATTTGGACATGATGGCAGTTGTTTAGCTCGAGCAAATCTTTGGAGCTGTATTTTATGCTCGTTGTGTTACTCGGAACACTAGAGCTGCTAAAACTGCTATATTTACTATGGACTACACCAGGAGCTAGACAAGCCAGTGAATTTTGCAAATTCTTAGGATGTTCAACAATCAGCCTAATTAACCAAGTCAAACACCATGAAAATAAACAGAGGCTGTGAACAGGTTCAAAGTTTGATCATTATGCCAGAGGAATACTTGCAAAACTAGGATGCCATCGATAATTGAGTTGTTTGGCATGGTCCTTGACAGCCCTTGTTACTGAACAGCAAGCAGCTGCACTGGTTCTGTCAAAAATGATCCTTGCAAGTACATTACCAGGCATAGATGGCAGGTTAGTTATAATCAAGTTGATCACCCTAGCGATAATCAAGTTGAAAGACCTTGTTATCACAATAACAAGGTCTTTCTTCCAATCACTTGGCATGATATCTCTCTGTAACATAAAAGCAAAACTGAGTGCAATGCTTGGAAAACAGCAACTTCACTCACCTGAAGATAACCCCCTATATCACAGATTTCTTCATAACTTGATTTATAAAGCACTTTTGCACTGCTAATTTCAAAGTGCTTTCCGAAACAAAAATATTAAACCACATAATTGAACAATAAAGCAACATACAGTCAAAAAGAAACAGGCAGCACACCAAAGAGACAAAAAGCAACATCCACAAACATGATCATAGTGAGTAACATGACAAAAGACCATCTGCTATTCACAACTGCTGGGTAAAAGGTGAGTTTTAAGTCTTGACTTAAATACTACAAGATTACTAATATATACTAATTTCAACAGCTAGGATAATCTACACACTGGAGCATCATAGGCAGAGGCACTATGGCCTGCTGAATTTTAGCCAGCACCCTGACAATATAGGGCACATGCCACCACATAATGTTCAGTCAGTTCCATAAGGTTAAACGGGGTACAACCATTGGGTATTTTAAATGTCAGCAACAAAACCTTGAACTCTACCTTTGTTTTTGCCACAATTTTTTAATTGTGGCAAATTGGTCAAAATTTTTACAGTGAATGCAAAGGTGATGCTCACGTCACTCTTTAAAGGGGTGTGGCACCAGCACATGCATCCTGACCTGACCTGACCAAAGCTTGGTATAATCCATTTGTCATTGTCTGTGTAAATTTGGTTTGGGACGGGGGAGGCAGAGTGCGGAAAAAGCCATCAGCACCTCTGGCTTCGTCCCTGGTGAAGCCGGTTGAAGAGTGAAGAAGGTAAAAAGAATGGACAAGAAGACTAGGAAGAGGAGGAGTAGGAGGAAGGGAAATAGCCAGGGGAGGGAGAAAGAGAAGGAAAAAGGAGGGGGCAATTATAGGAGGGAGTGGAAGAGAGGAGTGCCGCCAAGCAAGCATGAGGTTTTCACTTTCCATTCTCCCCTCAGCAGCAGTCAGATGAGTCCTTGCTGAGATACAGTAAGTCTTTGCTGTTTTACTTTGTGTGTGTTTGGACTCCAGACCGAGTCGAGTCTGCCTGCATTTTCCACATCTCTCATGGAATTTCTGTTCACCATCTGGATGTGGAGGGTGATGGGCTCTTTTTTTGCGCATGTGTTTGCATGTTGTGTGTATGTGTGTTTGCACATATGCAGATGAGCACTATGTCTCATCGCTGGTGCGCGGTGGTTTGAAGCGGGACGGTTTAATGTGGAAAACAGCTGAGTGGACAAACAAATGGGCACTGAGAGTGTTTAATGTTCCACGGAATAGTTCTGCTTTTGTTGCGTGCCTCCTCATGTTCTGACTATATCTAAACACGCATTCAGTGTTATGGCTGAATGGCTGACCCTACACACACACACACACACACACACACACATATGAGCACCTCAACACGCCCCCTGTATAACAACGCGGCTACTGGTAATTACACTTGTGCTGCCCTCATGAAATGATTAAACTTGTGGTATTACCCGAGCAAAAACACACACGTGCACACAAAAAAGTTATCAGTATACTTTGCCAACTGCAGAAATGCAAAAAAAATGTCTCTGCACGGGTGTACCGCTGCATTTCTTTTATCGCTGTGGAATTTTCTGTTGATGGGGAGGAACAACTTGAAAGATTTATGATCTGCAGAGTTCTTAAGGTCATCCAAGGTCAAATAATTTTCTCTGATGACAGACTACTTGAAAACCAAACTCGATGTACACAAATGTGTCTTTAAAAAACATTCTGACCCAAAATGAACATCAGGATTGTCAAAGCAAAAAAGGAAAGTTCTCCGCACTTCTGCCAAGCACAAAAATCCAGTGCAACCAGGTATAGACAGACTAGTAGAAAAAGAGAACAGCTTGTGCAACACAGAAGTAAGTGCAAAAAAATGTATTAAGATGCCAAAAACATAGAAAAGAATAACTTACATCTTCCTCAAAATGGCTGAAAAATGGGTTTACCTGCACAACATCATTAAAGAGAAAACACGTTTTTAAAAGTCAAATTTAAAAGAACATCACAGTTTTACCCTTTTCTTGGGCGGGCAACAGTCTGTAACAACAGTTGTTCTCAAAAAGTTTGGCAGGTGTCCACAGGGGAGCATACAGTCAAGGGAAAAATGGTAAATGAAAACTGCTGAAACAATAAAAGACTGACCGTTCTATTTGACTCAAATTAGCATGATTTATTCAGACAGGAGAAGCAATATTTAAAGTACAACTGACAGATTTTTGACAAGACAGAAAGAAATATGTATGATGTTTGTCAAGAAAATATCTGTCAAACCCAAATTGAGATTCATTTTATTTTGCTTCAGTTTTCTGCCTGTTTTATGAGAGCCTGGTGTTGCATGTTTCATTTCTTCAGCAGTGACGTGTGATTGTAAAAAGAAATGCGCAACACATGCTTGACAGTATTACTTCAGTAAACTAACACTTTTTTTAGGTATACACATCATGCTTCACACCCTATTAAAATTTATTATCAGAGTGGGAGTAGTGGTTTCGTCACGAATGTCGTGTGTGTGTATGTGTGTGTGTGTGTGTGTGTGTGTGTGTGTGTGCGTGTGCAGGTGGGGTGGGTGGGGGGTGGGCGGTGTCTTTTCCATGGATTTTATTGGAGTTAACAGGTAAATCTGCATGAAGCTGGTTTACAGTGTCAGGGGTCTGCGGGTTGCTGATCCAAATGTACACTGCTCTCCAAACATATTGCAACATTTGGTATTTCACATACGAGGTCTGTTAGAAAAGTATCCAACCTTTTTATTTTTTTCAAAAACCTGATGGATTTTGCGCGCCGCACTCCGATCGGCATCAACACGCTGAAACGACCGGATCATTTCCAAAATGAACGCTGTGGTGATGTGGGACCGTCGTGTGATTATCCGAGAAATTGCGGAAGAGGTTGACATCAGCACTTTTTTTTGTCACATTCCACTGTGAAAGAAGATTTTGCCATGAAAAGAGTGAGGGCGAAATTCATCGGCATGAAGCTGATGGTGCAGAAACAGCGCCTCCGTGATGAAGTCTCACAGGACATGTTGTAACATGCCCAGCTCGTCAACCATTCGGAAGATTCAGATGTCTTTCGGTGGCTTTTCAGTCGTGTGACTATCCGAGAAATTGTGGACTGATGGAACTGTGAACAGTTTCAAACTGATGGAACTGTGAACAGTTCCATCAGTTTGAAACTTCTTTACAGTCCTCCATATTATCTTTCTGGCTGGAGCTTTTCTAACTGCAAAATGACATTAATATTATTGTTTGGTTTGCATCATTGATTTGGTCTCAAAGAATTCTACCTGTTTCCCTTATTACTCAAAATTTCAAATTTTAATTCAAATTTATTAATTTATATAGTGCTAATTCACAATGAGATTGTCTCAAGGTGCTTCACACAACATAATAGAACCAGAAAACACTCAATTAAAATTTTAAAATCACATTAAAAAGACAAAACCATAAAAGAATACAAGAATAAAAACACATCATAACACTAATGACAAAATAAGGAAAACAAATGAGTCTTTAAACGTGATTTAAAAGTCTCCACAGTATCCAACTGCCATATGTGTGCCGGGAGATCGTTCCACAGAGCTGGGGCATGGTAGGAGAAAGCTGTGACCGGCAGAGTTTTTATTCACGCTGGGAACACATAAAAGTCCTGCACCCTGAGAACGCAGGGCCCAAGGTGGTATATAGGGGCTTACCAGGTCAGCCAGATAGGGAGGTGCAAGTCCATGAGCAATCTTATAAACTAATAACAGTACCTTAAAATCTGATCTTGCAGCGACTGGAAGCCAGTGAGGGGACGCCAAAACGGGCGTAATGTGGTCGAATTTTCTGCTTTGTGTCAAAGGTCTGGCAGCAGCATTTTGAACCAGTTGAAGACCCCTAATCCTGGACTGTGCTAAACCAGAACATAGAGCATTACAATAGTCCAATCTAGAAGAGACAAATGCATGAATCAAAGTCTCAGGATCAGCCATAGTCAGGATGGGACAAATCTTCACTATATTTCGCAAATGGAAGAAAGCAGTCCTCGTAATGTCTCTAATGTGGAGGTCAAAAGACAACATAGGATCAAAAATTACCCCAAGATTCCTCACTTTATCCGTATGATGCATGACACACGAACCTAAGATAAGCGCTAGCTGATCAAAATGATGCCGATACCTCGTTGGACCAAGAACCATCACTTCAGCCTTATCAGAATTTAAAAGTAGGAAGTTACTAGACATCCAACCTCTCACTGATGCAAGGCAATCTTCCAAAGATTTTATGTGAATTAGATTACCAGCAGTTATCAACATGTACAATTGGGTGTCATCAGCATGGCAATGAAAGGCAATCCCAAAATGCCGCAGTATATTCCCAAGGGGTGCAACATAAAGGGAAAAAAGCAGGGGGCCTAAAACAGATCCCTGTGGAACCCCAAACTTCATATCCCTAAGATCAGAAGAAGTGTCATTGCATAACACACAGTAAGAACAACTGGACATGTATGATGTCAACCATGCAAGGGCAGTTCCCATAATCCCAAAATGATTCTCCAGCCTATCGAGTAAAATATGATGATCCACAGTATCAAATGCAGCACTGAGATCCAACAGCACCACGACTGTAGGGGGATCTGAGTCCATTGCTCGCAAAAAGGTCATTCACAACTTTAGTAAGTGCTGTCTCTGTGGAGTGATATTTTCTAAAAGCAGACTGCAATGGCTCAAAAGATTATTCTTAGTGACGTAGTCTATGAGCTGTCGCAAAACCACTTTTCCTTACTGGATCAGTCTCAAACTACATCAGAAGAAAATCCTCAATATATACAGTGAAGCAAATAAGTATTTGATCCACTGTTGATTTTGCACGTTTTCCCACCTACAAAGAATGGAGAGGTCTGTAGTTTTTATCGTAGGTACACTTCAACTGTGAGAGACAGAATCTAAAAAAAAAAAAAAAAAAAATCTGAAAATCACACTGTATGATTTTTAATTAATTAAATTGCATTTTATTGCATAAAATAAGTATTTGATACAATAGAAAAACAGACCTTAATATTTGGTACAGAAACCTTTATTTGCAATTACAGAGGCCAGATGTTTCCTGTAGTTCTTGACTTAGTTTGTACACTGCAGCAGGGATTTTGGTCCATTCCTCCATTCAGATCTTTTCCAGATCTTTCAGGTTTGGAGTTTCAGCAACAAAGATTTTCTGTTGGGTTCAGGTCTGGAGACTGGCTAGGCCACTCCTAGACCTTGAAATGCTTTTTACGGAGTCACTCCTTAGTTGCCCTGGCTGTGTGTTTGGGGTCATTGTCATGCTGGAAGACCCAGCCATGACCCATCTTCATTGCTCTTACTGAGGGAAGGAGGTTGTTTGCCAAAATGATCCCATCCATCCTCCCTTCAAGACGTTACAATCGTCCTCTCCCCTTTGCAGAAACACACCCCCAAAAATTATGTTTCCATCCCCATGCTTTAAGGTTGGGAGCGTGTTCTTGGGATTGTTCTCATCCTCCAAACACGGTGAGTGGAGTTAATACCAAAAAGCTCTATTTTGGTCTCATCTGACCACATGATCTTCTCCCATTCCTTCTTTGGATAATACAGATGTCACTGGTGAACTTCAAATGGGCCTGGACATGTGCTAGCTTGAGCAGGGGGACCTTGCTGCCCTGCAGGATTTTAAACCGTGACGGCATCATGTGTTACTAATGTAATCTTTGCGACTGTGGTCCCAGCTCTCTTCAGGTCATTGACCAGGTCTTTGTGTTTCTTCCACTTTCTAATAAATAATCAGAACAGTTGTTGCCTTCTTACCAAGCTGCTTGCCTGTTGTCCTGTAGTTCATCTCACTCTTTTTCAGGTCTACAATTTTGTCCCTGGTGTCCTTAAACAGCTCTTTGGTCTTGGCCATGGTGGATAGGTTGGAGTGTGATTGATTGAGTATGTGGACAGGTGACTTTTATACAGGTAACGAGTTCAAAAAGTTGAAAGTAATACAAGTAAAGAGTGCTGAACAGGAGGGCTTCTTAAAGAAAAACTAACAGGTCTGTGAGAGCCAAAATTCTTGCTGGATGGTAGATGATCAAATACTTATTTTATGCAATAAAATACAAATAAATCATTTACAAATCATACACTGTGATTTTCTGAATTTTATTTTTAGATTCTGTCTCTCACAGTTGAAGTGTACCTACGATATAATATTACAGACCTCTCCATTCTTTGTAGGTGGGGAAACTTGCAAAATTGATAGTGGATCAAATACTTATTTGCATTACTGTATTGACATCTGGGGGAAAAAAAAACAAAAAAACAAAAACAAAACAGAATTAAGATTAGCTATTGCAGACTTATAGTCAAATGATTTTTTTTGGTGCTTTTTTGGGGACACTCTTCCAGTAAATAATCTGTTTTGTTGCAGTTTTCTTCAGACAAGTCAGGGAATGAATACATGAACATTTCCAAGTCACTGAATATGGCTTGAACTTTAATTTCATCAATTATGTAGGAATAAAACAGTATGGCACTCTATGGTAAATCTGTATGGAGTATGGAAAAACTGAGTGACTGTGCAAGCAGGAGCACCCAGACAACCCAGAATAAGTTATAGGCTTCTCTGGCTGTGATTGGAGAAATTGTGTCATTGATGTTAAATGGTTCATACATAATGCATGGTATTTAGAACAGGGGTATGTAAACTTTTGAACATGGTCATGTGGCTAGTTTCTGAGGTTATTATGATTTAAAAAGAGGATAAACACAGTTGTTTGACAATAAATCACTTCATCAAACCACTAACCATGAGTAAAAAAAAAAAAAAAGGGTTTTTGTGTTATACATATTTTCTGAAAAATGGACAAAAAACAAAACAAAAGAAAATACCAGGGTATGTAAATGTTTGAGCACAAATGTATGTCACCCTGTAGTCCTCCTTTTTCTGAAAGTATGAATTCACCACAGCCATTTCCATCCTTTTTTGGAAAATCAACTATCATCTGCCCTTCTACATTCCTTTCCTTTATACCATATCTACCCATTACTTCCTTGTCACCTCTGTTCCCTTCACCAACAAGGCCACTGAAGTCTGCTCCACTCATCACTCTTTCAAGCTAGGGCGCACTCTCTACCACCTCATGTAACTCACTCCAGAAATATTTCTCCTTCATCTCGCAACCTACCTTGGAGTATATGTGCTGATGACATTCATCATCACCATTTCAATTTCCAACTTCACACTCATAACACGTCAGACACTCAGTTAACCTCCAACACTCTTAACATACTCTTCATTTAAAATGACCCAAAGACCATTTCTCTTCCCACCCAGACCATGATACTCCAACTTGAACCCACCTCCAGTGCTCCTGGTTTTACTTCCTTTCCACTTGGTCTCTTGTACACAATATGTCTACCTTTCTCCTCTCCATCATATCAGGCAGCTCTCTACCTTTAAGGCCCCTCCACACATAACACGATTGAAGCTGACTGACGCACGGAGGAGGAATCGCATGCCACTCGAAAATCGGCGCTGCCTCGAAAGCCTTGTACAACTGTCGCCAGAACCATTCGCACATGCTAGCGGCCGAAAGACAGTGAGTGCCCAATCGGCTCCCTCTCAGCAGGTGTTGGCCTGAGTCCAGGTGCCAACCACGAACATCCAACACCACTCGCGGGGCACTTAGAAAAGGCGGAGCTATTTGCGCAGCTCGCACAAGAGTAGAGTACAGGCAACCACATTCGAGCTGCTCTGTGCAAATGTCTAAGTGCTCCACGAGTGTGCCATTACCAAGCAACACATATGTCATGCAAGTGTGCCCCCCAACACATGTGGTGTGCGAGTGTATCGTACCCCCCACCCCAACAACACATGTGGCGTGTGAGTGTTTGTCCCCCCGCAACACATGGGGCATGTGGGGGGGGGAGCACACTTGCATAACACTTGCATGACATGCTTATTATGTGCAGACAAGATCACATGGGGACCAGCCAGCCACGTCTGAGTATGTACAGCATAGCAAGGCATCTGTCAGTGCACACAACAGCTCAGTCCACACAACGTGTTAAATTAAAAACACAGCGAACACAGCCAGGACAAGTATATCAATAAATACTACAATAACTACATACATATTTACATAAAAAATATAAAAAATAAATAATGACAAAACAGAGTGACACTTTGTTCTGTGTGCTGATCAAAAAGGTGGGCGTGTCTGCAAACAGCAGCACCTGTTGGGATGTGTGGACCTGCAAATCACAGCTGGAGAACACGTACCGTGTTATGACGGATATGACCTCACAACTCTCCACCGTGAGGCATGTGCATGCTGTCCTCACGTGAAAATACATAAAAACATGTATCGCCTTTGCAACGGGCTGGAGTGACTGTTAGGGTTGGCTATCGAGAACCGGTTCTATTCTGGTATTGTTAAGAAATGATTTGATCCACCAATATCAATAGTCTTTTTGCTTAACAATTCCCTTATCGGTCCTTCCGAGCAGCTGTTGTTTTTGAGGGTGTTTGTCGGGAAAATGATCATTCCTCTATGTTGATTGCAGACCCTGCAGCGGGTCTGTAATCAACTGTTTCTGCAGCACGACTCCAGTTTGAAGTGTAAATCAGTGAAACAATGCTTCATTCCACTGGCTCGTTGGTTCTTTGATTCGCTGCTCTTCAGAAGTGGCAAGTCCGCTTCTTAACCCCTCTCAAAGCCATTAAAATATGTTAATTGTGAGTCACTTTTGTGTGGATTAAAGTCACTAACTGGGACTCTTGTCTTGTTGCAGTCAAGAAATGAGAATCGTCCTCCGTTACGTTGGCACAGCTCCAAATGCTGCACGACTCTCTGCCGAGACAGAGTCCGGTCAGAATTAATAACTTCAAAATGAATTGCCGCTTTAAATAAAATGACACCTCATTCCAAGTGCTGTAATACAGACAATAAACTATAATCGACTAAAACATTGTTGACATAGAAAACCTGTAAAGCCTACTTTTATTACACAGAAAATTCACAAGAGGTATCGATAAGGGAATCGATAATGAATTGGATCGATAAGTGAAATTGATAAGGGTATTGATATCATTCAAATCTTATCAATACCCATCCCTAGTGACCGTACAGCACACACACTGGCAAGCTGTGCCAGGTGAAAAGGACCATCTGATCATGTGTACACTCAGCTGGTGATCTGAATGTCACATTACCCACGTCAGCTATGGTCCAGATGATGTGGTGTCTTTCGGCGCCGCTCGTTGGACACATGGAGCCGGGTGGACAGGCGGTGCCACCAGATGTGGACATGATAAGAGGTCACTGCTTCATTCATGGCAGCACAGTGGCTTAGTGGTTAGCACTGTTGCCTCACAGCAAGAAGGTCATCGGTTGAATTCCCGCCTGTGGCCTTTCTGTGTGGAGTTTGCATGTTCTCCCCGTATTTGCGTGGGTTTCCTCTGGGTACTCTGGTTTCCTCCCACATCCAGAAACATGCGGGTTAGGTGGACTGGAATCTTTAAATTGTCCATAGGTGTGCGTGTGGGTGTGTCTGTGTTTGTTTGTCTATATGTGGCCCTGTGACAGACTGGCGTCCTGTCCTGGGTGTACCTTGCCTTGCGCTCTATGACTGCTGGGATAGGCTCCAGCCCCCCACGACCCTTAATTGGACTAAGTGGTTGGAGATGTGTGTGTGTGTGTGTGTGTGTGTGTGTGTGTGTGTGTGTGTGTGTGTGTGTGTGTGTGTGTGTGTGTGTGTGCTTCATTCCTGTCATTTAATGACTGTACGTCCATGACCATGGGTCATATATATACAGAGGAACATAGGGACCATACTTGTATTGTCTGCTGGATAAGAGGGATTAAATATTAGAAATTGCTGTTTTTTTTTGTTTTTTTTTGCATGTGTTTTTTTTCCTCCAGACAGCAGCAGCACAATGTGGTGCCACGCACGTTCCGCCAACGTGGTATCGTGCATGCCTGTCCGGTCATGTGTCCCTCCTACAGCAGGTGGAATGTTTCACAGTTCTCCATTTCAATTTTTGTTCATGGATTTTCGCCTGGTTTCTGCTTCTTTGCTCAATTTCGTGTTATGTGTGAAGGGACCCTTAGCAATCATCGTGCCAGCATTCAGAGTCCCAACTTTCTCTCTCATCCTTCTTGTTTTCCTCTTCTCCTTCTGTCTCTGGAAATGTTTTCCTCCTTTTCTTCTTCTTCGCCCTGCAGTAGCCCAATTTATGTCTGCCACCCTGTTGGCATTGCGTTATGTAAATTCAATTTGTAATCTGCATGGTTGAGTTGGCTTTTTTATGCTGGATGCCCTTCCTGACTCAACTCTACTCATTTATCCAGGCTTGGGTCTGGCACTCAGTGTGTACCAGCTGCACACCCCTATGTGGCTAAGTTCTGTCAATCATCTTTGACCTTTTTTTTTTTTCATTATTCTAACCCTAAAAGTAATCTTAAAATAAATTTAACCCTAACCTTAACCAAAACACAAATCCACATTTCTGAACATTAACTACAACATGCATATTGTGAAATATACACTCTTAAACATTTCATTAGTTACGTATGTCCACTTGCTACATCTATTTAACTTAAAGAGCTCTTACAAGTTTTGGATGTTGAAGTCAATTTACAACTCAACTCAACTTGTAAAGTTGAGTTCAGTTGGATTAAGTATTGGATTAAGTTATTACATGTGCTACATGCTATGTTTGTATTCTCTGTGTTTGAAGCATTTTTCAATTTGGAAAATGTTTTTTGATGCAACTACCTGTTCTTGAATTGGAGGGTTTTTTTTTCTGCATTTGCTACTGTTGTGTTAATTAGGAGGTGCTGCAGCACCTATTGGCCACCATACTCTTTCCAGCCCAGTCTCAGTTTTTTCCATGCTAGCCCTAACCCTTACCATAACCTAACCCTCTCCCTTACCCTAACCCTCACGTCACCCCGCATTTTGTGCTCCCGTCACAAAATACATTTGTGCTCCCATCATGAAAAGATCCATATTTTCGTAATGGGAGCACAAATCATAGATTAATATATTTTACGTGATGCCATCATGAAATGAAATGAGACTGGGTGGCATCTTTCTATGTTTTCACTTTTGTTTCAGTCACCTGTTGATCTTACAACCTACGTTTCCATCTTTATGTACCAGTATTTGTCCCACTGGCTTGATGTCTTTCTCTGTATGCTGAAAAAGCTTCCCTGCAGCACAGCTAAAGCACACAGTCACTAAGACACAGACTGAAAACTAAAGATGCCTTGACACTTGCAAGCATTTTGGCTCAACACTCTCGTGCACTTCATCTTGACAATGCCACCCACTGTGTTTCCAGCTGGATGCTGGATGCTTTGTTCGTTGGACGCTGCATATATAAATAATTATTTCGCAGTGGATTATTCATTTTCTTTCAGAGTTTAGCTGTTGAAAACACCTCTAATCGCTTCAGGAAACATAGAGGACCGTTTCAGCTGGAGCTTTTTTTCTCTCTCTTTCCTGTGCTTCATGAGGTGGAGAACACATTTGGAACCATCTAAAAGGTAAATATTTGTAATGTTTATATTGTAATGGCTTGGTAAAACAGTTGCATATTCATTCCTTCTTATGAATAGCTGTAAAATTACATTTATGATAGGTTTTAATATCTCGTTATAATCGATCAGCGCTGTGATGTGGTGCACTGCAGCCGATCTGCTTTATGTCAGCCTCATCCCATCAGATCTCAGAAGCTAAGCAGTGTGGGACCTGGTTAGTACTTGGATGGGAGACCTCTTTGGAACACCAGCTGCTGTGTGTGTTTCTCCGGGTAAAACTGGAGTTGCATCCGTAAGGGCATCCAGTGTACAACTTCTGCCAACTACCTGTGCGGATCTGGCTGTATCTGCTGTGGCGACCCAGAACACAAAACGGGAGCAGCTGATTGGAGAACACGCTGTGATGCAGTGCACTGAATTTATGCGTGACAGAGATTTTGAACATTTAAAAATTTTCTTTGTGCACTTGCACGAAGCCCCGTACAGTTTACAACAGTTTGCGATGAGTTTACACTCCTGCTCGGCGAGTGCACGAATCAAAGTCGTGTAAGTGTCAAGGCACCTTAAATCTTCTTTCCTTTTTGTTCCCATCTTTTCTTTTCTTTGTTTCCATCACTTTCCTACTGTCCTGTTATGCAGATGACTCATGTATTTGTATGCAAGAACAAGTGTGTACGTGGCTAATGTGCACAAGCTGAAACCCTGATCTTTGTTATTCATTTGTCAAGGAATAAAGAAAATAGGCCAGCTGCTCTGATCAAGGTAATGACAGAACAACGTGACTTGATCTGCCTTCTCAAGAAGCAGTTGTTTAGCATTAAGTGTATCTTCTCCACATAGTCACTCAGACAAATGGGCGTGAGTCCTGTGAGGCCATTTGGCGAGTGGCAGAATCACAGTAAGCCAGTCAGTGGTGTGTGATTGCTGTTTTCCCTGCAGTCTGCAAAGCTGTCACCGGACTAATGCATACCAGTGGAAGATGTAATCTGTAGTACAGTAAATATAGTTTGCAGCACCGAGGAGCCCTCTGTGATTTCCACAGATTAACGTGTCAAAGTGAATAACTGTTCATAGACATCTGAAGGCTACAGATTATCTTGTTTGATCAAATGCCACAGTGACAACTCAGAGATTCAGCATATTTTGTGTGTGTGTGTGTGTGTGTGTGTGTGTGTGTGTGTGTGTGTGTGTGTGTGTGTGTGTGTGTGTGTGTGTGTGTGTGTGTGTGTGTGTGTGGCTAAGATTTGGAAAACTGGCCAGAATCACTCTCTTAAAGTATTTTCTGATTTCATTCCATGCATACATGAAGCCTTCTGTGAATACTGGACATACAGAAGGTCAATATATATGTGAATCAAAAAATAATTCACACTTTCCCCAAGCTTTATTTATTTATTCATTCATTCATTTTGGCTATATGATAAAGCATACTGAACAATGTTATAACCAAACATTTTTTCCTTCAATGTACAATTTTTGGACTGTTTCTGACACGCTGAGTTTGGTGTCATTTTTTTTTTTTTCAAAATATGAAACTGATCCCCTTTTTCATTTCATCACCAAAGTGTTTTAAAATGATGCCTCACATTCTCCCATTCACTCACTTGTTTGGAGCAAAATGATTTAAGATTTGAAGTAAATGGTTTGATCTAATTTCTATTGATATGTTCAGCTTGTAAATATGTGCAACGCATATACACTGAGCAAAAAATATAGATGAAGTATGCCAGCCCAGTCTCACATTTTTTTCATGCTCCCACGATGAAATGAGTCAAATTTTCTTGACAGGTTTTTTTTAACTCACTATTCCTAACCCTATTCCTACCCCTGACCCTAACCTTAACCATAACATAATCTTACTCTTTCCCCCCACCCTAACCATAACCACCCCGACCCCCCTGCTTCACTTTAATTTTGTGCAGCCATCACAGAATGAATTAGAATGAATTTGTGCTGCCGTGACAAAAATTAGGTGCTTTTCATCACAATATCAAGAACCAATAGATTAATGTATATTTCGTGCTGCTGAATCACAACTTGCTGTGAGACCAGGTTGAGTATGCAGACTAGCAGAAGAACCTGGAAGCCCAGAAGACTGACCGACTGCATGAAGGAAGTGACAGAGGAAGAAGCCCAACTCTAAGAACAGCTGTAAGCTTTGAAGAATACTATGGAGAAAGAATGAGCAGCTATGAAGGCTGACTTTGACAAGGACATACAGGCCCAACTCCAAGAACAGCATGAAGTTACTCCAAGATGGCAGAAACATTTGAAAAAGATGTCAAGACCACAAGCTGTAATGTATTTTTAATAAAATATGTAGATATTATGCTGTGCTGTGGGGGAGGCAAAGCAGCAGGTGTAGGAGGAGTTCAGAGCAACCATGAAGAAGGACTTTCGGTCGGCACCAAAGTACTTCTGGTGGACCGCGAGGCACCTTTGGAGGGGAAAACGGGGAACCATCCAAGCTGTCTACAGTAAATGGGACTCTGTTGACCTCAACTGAGGATGTAATCCAGCGCTGGAAAGAACACTTTGAGGAACTCCTGCATCAAACCGGTGCACCCTCTGTAGTAGGGGCACAGCTGGAAGCTGATGGAGGATTTTTATCAATTTCCCTGGTGGAAGTCACCGAGGTAGTCAAACAACTGCACAGTGGCAAGGCCCCAGAAGTTGATGAGATCCATCCAGAAGTGCTGAAGGCTCTGGGTGTGGTGGTCCCCATATTTAGGGGGCTAGAGAGTGTGTGCCAACTACAGGTGCATCACACTACTCAGCCTCCCTGGTAAAGTCTACTCCAGGGTGCTGGAAAGGAGGGTTCGACCAGTAGTTGAACATCTGATTGAAGAGGAACTATGCGAGTTCGGTCCTGGTCGTGGAACAACCGACCAGCTCTTCACTCTCACAGGGATGCTGGAGGGTGCCTGGGAGTATGCCGATCCAGTCTACATGTGTTTTGTGGACTTGGAGAAGGCGTATGATCGGGTACCCCGGGAGATATTGTTTGAGGTCCTACGGGAGTCTGGAGTGAGGGTATCCCTTCTCAGGGCCATCCAATCTCTGTACTCACAAGCGAGAGCTGTGTTCGGATGCTCAGCAGTAAGTCAAACTAATTTCCAGTGGGGGTTGGCCTTTGGCAGGGCTGCATCTTGTCACCAATCCTGTTTGTGATATTCATGGACAGGTATCGAGGCGTAATCGGGGGGGGTTTCCAGTTTGGTGTGCTCAGGGTCTCATCACTGCTTTTTGCAGATAATGTGGCCTTGCTGGCTTCATCGGCCGGTGACCTCCAACACTCACTGGATCGGTTTGCAGCCTAGTGTGAAGTGGCTGGAATGAGGATCAGCACCTCTAATTCTGAGGCCATGGTTCTCAGCAGGAAACCAATGGATTGCCTACTCCGGGTAGTGAATACGGTCTTGCCCCAAGTGAAGGAGTTGAAGTACCTCAGGTTCTTGTTCACGAGTGAGGGGACAATGGAGCGTGAATTGGCGCAGCAGGGGTGGTGTTGCATTCGCTCTACCCTGCTGTTGTGATGAAAAGGGAGCTGAACCAAATGGTGAAGCTCTTGATCTACTGGTCAATCTCCATTCCTACTCTCACCTATGGTCATGAGGGTTGGGACATGACTGAAAGAACTACATCTCATTGAAAGGAGCCAGCTGACGTGGTTCGGGCATCTGGTAAGGATGCCTCCTGGGCGCCTTTATAGAGAGATGTTCCAGGCACATGCAGCTGGGAGGAGACCCCAGGGAAGACCTGGGACTAGGTGGAGAGATTATATCTCCACACTGGCCTGGGAATGCCTCGGGATCCCACAGTCAGAGGTGGTCAATGTGGCACGGAAGAGGGAAGTCTGGGTCCCCTGCTAGACCTGTTGTCCCTGTGACCCAATCTCGGATAAGTGGTTGAAGATGAGTGGGTCAGTGAGTGAGAGTGTAAAATATCTACAATATTCAACTGGCAAACATGTTTATTTCTGTATTTATTTAATACTTCCGCCAAGGACGTAATAAAATTATTGGTGTTTATTTATTTATTTGTTTGTCTGTCTTTTAGCAGGATTACGTCAAAACTACTTCACAGATTTTGATAAAATTTGCACCACCGATAGATATTAGGCCATGGAAGACTCCATTAAATTTTGTTAGTGATCCAGATCTGGATTTTGATTCAAGATTTCACTTTACATTGATTTTGAAGGATTACGTCAAAACTACTTCACGGAATCTCACCAAATTTGCACCACAGATAGATACTAGGCAATAGAAGACTCCACTGATTTTTGGAGGTGATCTGGATTCTGGATCAAGGTTTCACCTTATATATGCTTTTATGCTTTCAAGGATTATGTAAAAACTACTTCATGGATTATCACCAAATTTGCACCACACATAAATATTAGGGCGTGGAAGACTGAATTTTGGAAGTGATCCGGACCTGGATTGGCAGATGTCAGAAATCTTGGATAGCTCTTGTTTACTGTGTGATTTCAAAACATTTCATTCTTTTCATTGTATTACCTCCACCAGTGAAGTTGGGCCAAGGTTATATTTTTACTCGTTTGTTTGTCTGTTTGTGAACAGGCTGTAACCCAGAGATTTTCATATATCATGATGACATTTTTATAGAGGATTCATATCCTAACAGGCAAGCACTCATTCAGTTTTCTGGGTCATAAGTCAAAGGTCAAAGTCAGGAAAAATCCTGGAAATTTGGAAAAATCCCTATTCTTTAACAATAAATACATTTTCTAAAACAGTCCAAACAAGATTATATTTCTTTCATATTTGAGAGTGTTATGTAGGACGGTATCTGTTACTGATTGGCAAAGTTTGATCCGGACCTCATCCGGAATGTGGATTTTATGGACATCTGAATTCAATATTGAAGAGCCCTTTTAATCAATATATTGTGTTATATTTTAGCTTATGAAAAGTCACTTCTAACAGGACTTTGACCTTGAAAATGTTTTCCAAGGTAAAAATTTGTGGAATTGGAAGAATTCTTTCTCATCAGGTTTTTGCCTCCATTATATTATGAGCTGATTACTGTACACCTTCAATGAAAACATTTTGTTTGTTTTTTTTGTTTGTTTGTTTTGTTTTTACATGGGGTTGAGGTAGAAAAACAATAATTATCCTTGGGATTTGTGAGGTGACCTTGTGTCGCTAGTTTTATAATGATTCACTGTCCAGACTTTGTCAAGAGTGTCTACACACATTGTAGACATGGCTCTGTAGTGAGTACAGTTAGAAAACTCCACAGCTAGTATGCTCAACATTAAACTTATCCAAGGTCCTTGTGAGGTAAACTTGTGTGACAGTTGCAGTTAGATCTGAAACATGCTCAATGTCAAATTTGTCTGAGATCCTAGTGAGATGACCTTGTTACCAAAGTTTCACCTTAATACATCAAGTCTTTGTCAAAAATCATATACACATGGACACAGGGACACATGAGTCATACAGTTCCAAGACCTGCTCTACCTTTGGCAATGTAGGTAACAAATGACATTACCAGTCCCCATGGTGCCTTTATTTTATTGTATTTTAATTTTTTTCTTTTGTCACCATCACATGTCTATTTGGAGGATCCTTCGGTCCCATTGGAATTACTCTGTGTCCAAAAAATGGCTACTTCAGGAGACCTGGATAAGGTTTACCACTTGTATTCTGAGGGAGTGTCATCCAAGAGATTTTGGCTACATGGTGTGGCACTCTGGGCATAATCCAGTTTGTATAGGTGATGACCCAGGTAACTGGAAAACATCAATGGCATTCTCATGTATCACCTGGCTGCAACAAATACAGTTGATGGTTTCTTTCTGGAAATGGGTCTGGACTGGTTGTGTGCCCAGGTGATCATATACCACAACTCAAGGCAATTATGTGTTAGAATGGTCTAAGCAGTGGGTCACCTCTCTGAGTCTGGTCTGCTTGAGGTTTCTTTCTCAAATCATCAGAGGGAGTTTTTCCTTACCACTGTCTCCTGCGTGCTTGCTCTAGGGGTTGGTATGGTTACTTTGCTTGTGTGAAGTGCCTTGAGGCAGCCTTGTTGTGATTTGACATAATATAAATGAAATAAAGTGAATTGAAATTGACCCTGCGACAGACTGGTGTCCTGTCCTGGGTGTACCCCGCCTCACGCCCTATGACTGCTGGGATAGGCTCCAGCCCCCCCCCCCGCGACCCTTAATTGGACAAAGCGGTAGGTGATGAATGAATGTATGAATTGAAATTGAAAATGTGTTGTGATGTGCAACACCATCGCATGCTCCCAGACCGGACCTGACCTTAGCTCAGAAATATCCAGATTATTCCCTCTGCATAGTGTCATTTTGATGTAATTTCATGTTTAATTTTGCCTTGTTTTCATGTCTATAAGTTTTTTTTTTTTTTTGTTCATGAATGATACGTGAATCAGCCCCACACTCCCCAAATGTGGACATCATACTTTTCCTCAATCCTGTCAACAGACCACTCAATACATCCATTTATGAAAAATGTTCCACATTTACCAACTAATACAAGACAATTCAGCCTCATTTTAAGACTCGGTGCCTTGTCCCTACATCCAGTAACTTAAAAGTATACGGCCTTTGGTTTTTTTTAAGATTTAAGTATAATTCTATTTATTAGACTTTAAATAGGGGATTCATAATATGACATTGCCAACATGATCAAAATTAGCATTGTCTAGAAAAAACATTTAACAGAAGGCCTTGAACTACTTATGATACCGACCCATACAGTCTGCGATAGTGACATCATAGATCACATGGGGGCTCCCCCTGACTTGCTGTTGCTGAGAAGCACTTTGCAACAGCCAATCAGAGTAGAGAGGCACGTGATGTCTGCTGGCTGCTCTCTCCAATAAAATGATCCAGAATGGTGGAAAATGCTCCAAAACAGCTTGCAAGTCCAATATGTTCCTCATAAAAGCTAGCAAGAAATAAACACTTATAAATCTAGAAATGCTGTTTTTGAAACCAGATAACATGTCTGAAGTGATTTATAACAGACACCTTACAGACATTAGCGTGCACGTCCAGTGTAAGTGCATTATGCAAAGTCAAAGATAACTTTCGGGAATTTCAAAATATCATGCATGTGCACCCGCACGTCCTCCTGTAAACATCATTAAAAGGAAAAATAAATGAATAGAAAATTGTTATGGAATTCCCCCAGGTTAATATGTTCCCTTCATTGCAACATGTTTCAAAAATAGTCTGACATTAAAATGCTTGGAAACTAAATTTTGCCACTTTTGTGGAATTTGAGAGCTCATACAGCTTTAATTTAAGTGGCTGATTTAATTTTATTTTGCATGTACAGGTGTGAACACGCACTAAATTCTCATTTATATTCTGCTACCTACAGCCCATTATCAATTGGGCATTGTAGTCTCATTTGAGGGTTGGCGATAAAGAGGTTAAATGAAAGAGTGTATGACGCAAAAATTGTACTTCTGGGGACAGCCCCATTATTATTATTCACATTAAAGCTCACTAAACCTTACTGACACAACCTCTCCCATTTGCCTCGTCTTCCCTTCTCCACTGGGAACCGAAAAAACCCTGCATTTTTCACGACTGCTTCGGTGATTGCAGCCGAAAACAAAACAGTATCCCATCCTTCCGTGTTAAGTGATGCTGTGTTTGTGTTGCGTACTGGCAGGCTGTCGCCAGAAGTGGTCAAATCATGCGATGTCACGCAGGGGTTCAAGCGAGACTGCGCTGAACATTTAGTCTTAGTAAAACACTCACAAAGCTGTTTCCACCCCAACTCACAAAAGTTTGGATTGCCCACACAATTTTGCAGTTGTTACCTGGGATCTGAGTAAATCCAACCCAAGGTGTCGGATTTGTTTTTCATTTCTGATAAAGACTTCAAATGCAACATGCAGAGTTGTTAAATTTACATTTGGGATGAGTTTTTCACTGACTGTCTGCTGCTTACTGCACACCATCGTTCACTGTCTGCTCTTTCTCAATATTTGTCTTCTGTCTCTTTCATTCTTGCTGTTTGCCCGTCCTTCCCATTCCATCCTCCCATCTCCACACACATTTATACGTGCCTTTCCTCTATTGGTATTCCATCGAGGAGCAGACTGATCTGACGCTGACTTTATGGTTTATGTCCACAAACTCAGTGACACTATTTTCTGCTGCTGCATTACACCTCTCCTGTGCTGCCACAACCCTGCAATATTAGTGTGTCTCAGCAAAACCACAGCGTTTAATGCGTAACAAAATGTGTTGTGCACATTGCACCAGGGCGGAGCCAGACGTTTATGTCAGAAGTGATGGGTCCTGTCTTCTCATTAATCTGACCATCAAAATGTTTTGTGAATTTTTAATTAATGCACCACTTTGTGAAGCAATTGTTCATTGAGTGTCAAATGACAAAACATTTTCTGAACCTATTGCTTCATCAATGGAGAATTGCTTTTTGAAGTATTTTTTTTTTCTTAAATATGTCAAGCAATTCAAAAAGTGACCATTTTCAGAAGCATTTTTTCATGTTGTGTTTCTGGAGTTTCAAATAAATTTCTAAAACAATTATTTCAGTCAGTGTTTTTGTACAGAGAATAACTTTCTGAATTAACTGTTTAATTAAACTTTTCAAAATGTATTCACTGAAACGTGTGTCATTTTCTGTTGGAAGAGTTTTTAAGGTCCTCAAACCTTTCTGGGGACATTATTTATACATGAAATACCATGTTTTCTCTTGGAAATACAGTGACATCTGCCAAGATATAATCCAGATTAGATGAGTAATGAAAATTTTGTAAAATTGATTTAATTTGCATTTAAACATTAATTTGTGAGTTATACAAAGCCGTTTGATTCAATAAAAAAATAACAAAGTAAATGTGACATGAAAACATATTATATTTTGTGTTGATGTTGAAGAAATAACTGTAAACACAGATGTCTGCATTATGGAATGTTTATGATTGTTAGATTATTTATAAGTATAATACAACAGAGTTATGGCCATGAGCCCTTTGGAAGAGCTATTTCAGGCGCAATGTCTTTTTTATGTGAGTGTGGTTTAACTCATACATCATACAACTGATTCATTAATAAAAATAAATAATAAAGGATTATTAACCAAGTGAGAGGTCTGTACAGGGAAATATCAGACCAAGGTGTTAGTACAGACCAAGCGTTATGGCCCCTTCACACATAGTGCGAAGTTTGGATGGTGTTTGGACAAAAACAGCGCGAAACATCACGCCGACAGTAGGCATGCACGAACCCTGTGTGAGAGTTCATGCACATAATGGTGTCTTTTGGGCAGGAGCACACAGTGCCAGCTGTGGTACATCGCACTGCTTATGTGGATGAAATATAAAAAAACAGCCGGTACATGTGGGACCACATCCTATCACTTATGTGTAAAAAAAAACAAAAAAAAAAAAACATACGACCCACTGCAAACTCATGCCTTCCAAAAGCTCTGATTGCCAGTCAGCGACTTTACCACTGAGCTATGGAGCTGTTCTTTGAAAGCTGCGGGAATCTGCCTCATATCAGGAAGGACATTGAAGTATTACAAAAAACATTAAAATCACACACCATATGAAAACACCGCATTTATCAAGCGAGCAAACGTGATCCGTTTGTTCCTCTGTAAATGACCGATGGTCACAGACATACAGTCATGAAATGACATGAATGAATGAGAAGCAGTTCGCTCGTCTCATTCATGTCCACATGTGCTGGAACATCTCCAATCGGCTATCGGCACATGTCTTATGGACGCGCGCTGCAGGACACCACGTCATGTGGAATGGAGCTCGCGTGGATGACGTGACAGTGAGATCGCCTGTTGCGTGTTCTGATCTAATGGTCCATTTCAACCTGCGAGCAGTCTGTCCATGTGCATGCCGTGCGCACGCTCGCTCACTGCAGCACATCGCCACAGTGATATATGTTTTTATTTATGTCCACTTGATAACAGCAAACAGACACACGTGTGTCACAGTGGGCAGTCATTTGTCTATGTCCGTCCAAACACAGTACGTGGTGTCCAGCTGGAATGTCCAGATCCACAGATTTCCACAGCCGCTTCAGTGGGAGGACACGCCTCCTGTCATGTCAGCGCACACACCAAAGCCACAGTCGTGTGGGACTTAGACACATTTCTCTGTGAGAACAAAAGTGATTGTCTGTAGTCTGCTGTGTTGCCAAGCATGCAACTGGCCACACATTTTCTAAATGCCATGCGAGCGGTGTTGTGAGGGGTTCGCACAGCGCACTCTTTGTCTTTCAAGTGCTTGTGTGTGCAAATAGTTTTAGCAACAGGTGTACGAGGCGTTGGAGGCAGGGACACAGTTTGCACACCATTCCTGCGTCATGCGCACTAAGTGTGCACTTCGTCCAAACTTCGCACTATGAGTGAAGGGGCCCTTAGTGAGGTCTGTGTGAAAAACACAGATGTCTGATATCCCCTTACAGACCAAGCAAACGAGGTTAATAATTCATTTATTATGATCCAACTACATGTTTTTGCGCAAATCTGATTGGTTAATCATGTGAGATTTCAGACCATAAAATATTGCGTGGACGGTGGCAAAATATTAAAAGTGTTTCACATTTGATGTGTTACTCTGCCCCCTGATCGCATTGCTGTGCAGGTCTCACTAATGCACAGGTGAAACTAGTACAGGGACGGCAATTGATGGATTTACCATGCTTTTAACTCAATGCGCAGTTGACAAAATGGAGAAATGTGTGAGAAATGGACTGCATTTATATAGCGCTTTTCCATCTGCATCAGATGCTCAAAGTACTTTACACATCAATACCTCACATTCACCATGGTTATTCCCTAAAATATATGGCTGTTATACATATAAACACACAAACTTACAGTATCGCCCGAATATGCTGCTGATGGTGTTGAGCTCTTTCGCTTTCTTCACCTCTATGACGAACTTGCTAACAGATGGGGTAATTTTCATGAGCCACTCATACATGTGGCATTTCGGTACTATCATCTCAGACTAAAGTATTAGCATGCTAACTAGCCACAACTCTTCTGTGAAGTTTTATGGTGATTGGCAGAGTGACTGTTACTTTACTGTCACCATCTGACCTTGAGTGTTAATAGACACTGAATCTACAGTGAACAGGCCATTTAGCCGGGACCATGAGAATATAAAAATCGTGAAGAAGCGTAAAGGCAAAGAGAAAACTTTGATCAATGTTGTGTGGGCCGCCAGAAGAGGAGGTACTGCTGGCCCACCACCAGAGGGCGCCATGCCTGAAGTGCGGGCTTCAGGCACGAGAGGGTGCTGCCGCCACGGACACAGCCGGGAGTGACAGAGGGGTGAGGTGTGGTGCGGTTTGATTTTGGAGATGTGGAACACCGGGTGGATCCGCAGTGAAGCTGGGAGCTGGAGCTTCACTGCGGCAGGGCTAAGGACCTTGAGGATGCGGAAGGGTCCGATGAACCTGTCCATCAGTTTCGGTGACTGTACCTGAAGCGGGATGTCCTTTGTTGACAACCACACCTCCTGCCCGGGCTGGTATGCAGGGGCCGGGGACCGCCGGCGGTCTGCATGGGTCTTGGCCCTCGTCCGGGCCTTCAACAAGGCAGAACGGGCGGTGCGCCACACCCGACGGCACCTCCGAAGGTGGGCCCGGACTGAGGGCACATCGACCTCCCTCAACGGGCGCCTCCTGGTGCCCGACCAGGCTTATTGGGGTGTCGACGGTAGAAATCGGCCAGGAGGGCCGGATCCAGGATGAAGCTCCTCTTCACCCAGAAGTGTTCTTCGGGTCCATACCCCTCCCAGTCCACCAGATATTGGAACCCCCGGCCCATTCGACGGACGTCCAGGAGCCGGCGCACTGTCCAAGCCGGCTCCCTGTCAATGATCCAGGCAGGAGGCGGCGCCGGACCGGGAGCACAGAGGGGTGTTAAATGCCGTCTTCCATTCGTCTCCCTTCCGGATCCGAACCAGGTGATACGCATTCCTAAGATCCAGCTTAGTAATGATTTTGGCTCCATGCAGGGGGGGTGAACACAGAATCTAACAACGGCAACGGGTATCGGTTGCGAACCGTAATCTCATTCAGCCCCCTGTAATCAATGCATGGACGGAGTCCGCCATCTTTCTTGCCCACAAAAAAGAAACCTGCACCCATCGGGGAGGTGGAGTTCCGGATCAGCCCGGCAGCTAATGAGTCCTGGATGTAGGTCTCCATTGATTCGCGCTCAGGTCGTGAGAGGTTGTACAGCCTGCTGGACGGGAACTCAACGCCTGGAACCAAATCAATGGCACAATCGTACGGACGGTGCGGGGGAAGGGTGAGTGCCAGATCCTTGCTGAAGACGTCAGCAAGATCGTGGTACTCAACCGGCACTGCCGTCAGATTGGGAGGGACTTTGACCTCCTCCTTAGCATGTAAACCGGGAGGAACCGAGAATCCTAAACACACCCGATGGCAGGTTTCGCTCCCCTGAACCACTACCCCAGACGGCCAATCAATCCGGGGATTGTGTTTCAACATCCATGGGAAGCCCAAAATCACGCGGGAGGTAGAAGGAGTTACAAAAAACTCGATCTCCTCCCGATGGTTTCCAGACACCACCAGAGTTACTGGTTGTGTCTTGTGTGTGATTAAAGGGAGGAGGGTGCCATCTAGTGCCCGCACCTGCAATGGCGAAGAAAGCGCCACCAGAGGGAGCCCTACCTCCCTTGCCCATCTGCTGTCTAGCAGATTCCCTTCTGACCCCGTGTCCACCAGTGCTGGGGCTTGAAGGGTTAAATCCCCGCTCAGGATTGTAACTGGGAGTCGTGTGGCAATATGTGTGTGTCCCACGTGAATGTTATGACCCCCCCTTAGCCCAGTCTCTAAGGGCGGTTGTTGTCGTTGTGGCCGTTTGGGGCAGTTTTTCTGTATGTGCTCTTTTGAGCTGCAGAGAAAACACTCCCCGCAGACCAGCCTCCTCATTCTGTCATCTGTTCTCATTTTGGCCCTGTGCGTTTCCCTAGCAACGTCAGCAGGGGGAGCTGTTGCCCCAAGAGCGCTGCGGCTGTGGAGCGTGGGGAGGGCGGAACCTTTTCGAACCCGGAAGGGAGAGGGACGGCGCGTACCCGGCCACGTCCTTCGCCTCGCTCCCAACGGCGTTCCTCCAACCGATTGTCTAACCGTATAGCAAGATTGATAAGCCCATCTAAATCCCGCGGTTCTTCCTTAGCTACCAGATGCTCCTTCAGGACCGATGACAGTCCGTTTATGAAGGCGGCGCGGAGCGCAACGTTATTCCAGCTGGACCTCGCAGCCGTGATGCAGAAGTCGACTGCATATTCGGCTGCGCACCGGCGCCCCTGTCGCATTGACAGCAGCACAGTTGAAGCGGTCTCTCCTCTGTTAGGGTGATCAAACACTGTTCTGAACTCCCTCACAAACCCAGTGTATGCTGATAACAACCGTGAGTTCTGTTCCCAGAGCGCCGTAGCCCAGGCGCGTGCCTTACCCCGAAGCAAGTTAATAACATAAGCCACCTTGCTGGTGTCAGACGCGTACATCACGGGTTGTTGTGCAAAGACGAGCGAACACTGCATCAGAAAATCCGTGCATGTCTCCACACAACCCCCGTACGGCTCTGGGGGACTTATGTATGCTTCAGGGGATGGTGGGGGGGTTCGTTGAACGACCAGTGGAATGTTAATATCCGGCACCGGGTCGGCAGGAGGAGGAGCCGCAGCAGCGCTCTGATCGCGCGCTTCCACCTGTGCGGTGAGAGCCTCCATCCTGCCATTAAGGATGACGTTTTGCTCGGACATCAAATCCAGCCGAGCGGTAAAGGCGGTGAGGATTTGCTGCAACTCACCGAGCACGCCTCCTGCAGATGCCTGTGCACCCTGCTCTTCCATTGGCTGTCCAACAGATGGGTGACGCCCCTCGGGATCCATGACGCTGGCCGAGATATCCTGTTGTGAAAGTGTAGTGACACGGACCCACAACAGGGGGCGCAAATGAACGGTCAATAGATGAGCCAAAAAGTAACAATTTAATGTTGTGAAGGTGCACAACGAATATACAGACAATCTCAGAATCTGATAACAGTCAATCCACAAAGGTGACATGTGGGCAGGCTCGAGGATAGAAGACGTCTGTCCTGAGAAGAGCCGGAACCACACGATTTCCGCCGCCACCGAACCTGGTGAATACTGGAGCCGCCAAGTCCCGAATTCCCAGGTGATCACCATCCCCGACTGTCGGATCTGGTACTGCTGGCAAAGAGCAAAGACAGTCAAGTGTGGGTGTGTGTACACCCCATAACAACAACGGTGGGAATGCCACCTACACCTCTACCACACACTCGTACTTCTATGGAGGTAACTTTCTCAGCCTGCAGATTCAGATAAGTGGTTACACAGACGCTGCACAATGACAATGTAAACAAGTCAAATAATTACCTTTTTAGATGGTTCAAAATGCTTTCTGCAGTTTGGCTTGGGCTGCAACCTCCTCTGTGATTCAGGAAGTGATTACAGCCGTTTTCAATGGCGAACTTGCAGAAAACCTGATTAATCAGCCATGAAATAATTATTGCATATATGCAGCGCCCAGCGCAGAGCACGTGGCAGCCAGTAGAACAAAGAATGTCGTCCAGCTGTGAACACAGCGGGTGGGATCGTCAGGAGACAGGTCTTGCTGCTGTGTGAAGCAAAACATGCTCGTGTCAGTGCACATTTATGTTGTTGGATGGCATTTTTGGGGATCCATAACTACATCTGTACATTTCCACAGCTGGACTGGCACTGACTGGCAGGTATGTCGCTGTCTGCCATGGTACTTTGGGTTTACGTGGAGTGTTAGTTGTGCATTTGCAAATAGTCCGCAAATCAGATGCAATGCTCACGTAATACAACGGCTTTATTCGTAGCCACTCTGTATGCAGTCGCAACATCTGATTTTAGTTTGTGATGTGGACATGATAGGCACACAATATATCCATTTTACACACTGTCCCAGTCTGCTGCCAAGCCGCAATACCCCATCAGTTGAGGATATCAGCGGATATACAGCACATAGATTGTGTATGTATTGAGTATTTAAGGCGAATGTCATCCGCAGCCAAAATTTTGTGCAGCTCAAAAATCCTGGCAACAGAAAAATGTGCCTCTGTGGATAATTGCGGATGTGTGCGGTTGTTGGCTGACTCATACAAGCATGTTTCACGGATATTGCAGACATTTAGCGAATATGAACCAATTCTGTGCGCAATTCATACACAAATCATCCTAAATGCCAGTGGGATCGGGCCTTAAGTTCCACACTGTTCCAACTTTTTCTGATTTGGGGTTGTAACACTCACAATCACAGACCAACAAATAACCTTCATAAATACCTTAAGGGCCCCATTGCTGTATGTCTGCCTTACCCCATGCCTCTATGTGCATGTCAGGCTGTTTAAACACTTGCACTGATATCACTGTGCAGGCGACAGCTTGCACATGAGCCACTTGACTGCCCTCGTTGTCTCCCCTCCCCTCTGTTTGCCTTGCAGCTGAAGGAAGGAATCGTAGATTGTGTGTCTATGTGTGCATGCACGTCTGTGTGAGAGAAAGATAGTTGACAGTGTGCATATGCATACATATTACTCATGTGGCTCTGTCCTGAATATCAATGCACTCAATGACCTTCCATTCATCTTTGTTGATGTAGCAGATCTGCTGCCTCATGGTTTGTAGTCAATACAAATTCTGTGTGTGCACGTGTGTGAGTGTGCTTGAATGGGTGAAAGATAACATCATATCAGGTTTCCTTGATGATATTATTTAAACATAGTGTTCATTTATCCCATTTTTTTAATACTGAGTTGCAACACGTTTTGGGTGGGACTGACAACCACAGATGGTAAATATACACCAGACAAACATTCAATGATGTCACCATAGGTTTGCTGCAGATGATATGTACATATTGCAGAAATGAACGAGCAAAGCTCTTCAGCATCTCACCATGTCATTTTGGTCCTTCAGACTTTGTTTTCAGTAAAATGGTTCTTGGGAGCATGAGCATGGCTAAAACCTTTCAGCTTCTGGGGGAGTTACCCCCCCAGCCATTTTAAAGCTTTTTCTTTTTTTGCCATTCAGCTTCTGGGGGGGAGGGGGCTCCACGCAATAGACCCCCTAATTACAGCCGTCTTCCCCTGCCACTTTATACATTTTTTTTTAAATATAGATGTAAATTAATCTTCAAAGTTTTCAGCTAGTTGACAGTAGGGCCATACAATATGGCCAAATTATTGTACTTCAGTAATGTCATATCAATATGATATATGATATGACTATGATTTCACACAAAGTGCAGCAACAGTGAAAATTAAACATTCTTAAACAAAACAGTAATAATACCACACTCATTTTGCACTCATCATAAGTTTAGGATGCAATGCCCTCCAAAAGGACTGGAACACTTGGTATTTCACACATTTTAATTTGTTTATGCCATTTCAAACACAAAAAATATGAAGAAATAAACATTTCTAAAATGATCTTCCTCAAACTCAAACTGAAAGCAACTCTCTAAAACTTGATAATACCTGCAAATAATGATCAGTGTTATTGCCATTTTTCTTCAGACAACTCAGGGCATGGAAACATGCCCTGAGCAAGTGTTTGACATTTGACATTTACTGTTTCACTGTGGACTCAAAATTTGGCACTTCCTGTTTGGGACTCCCTGTAGTGGCACAGCTGAAGGTGCTGGGATTTTCTTTTGGAGTGACTCAGATGGACATGATTAGGAATTTACATATCAGACGAACAGCACCAGTAGGAGGGTTTGGAGACAAAGTCAGAGATGTGAGATTGACATGGTTTGGAGAGAGAAGGGACCCAGGCTGTATAGTGAGAAGAATGGTGAGGCTTGAGCCATTAGGCAGGAGGAGAAGACCAAGGTCAAAGAGGGGGTTTATGGATGTGCTGAGAGAAGACATACAGGTGGTCGGTGAGGTGGTTTGACAGGGTGATGGAAACTGTTGTGGTTGCCTCTTACAGGAAGAAGGAAGAAGAAAAAGAAGCTATTGCGTCAGTAACCATGGAGTAAACACGGTCAAGTCAACAGCAGTTAGCAGTCACTGCTAGTGGGGATCTCAACCAGCTGGCACACTAGCTGTCACTCAAAGTGACCACACCCTTAATTATTCATAATTTGATGGCTTCAAATAGCTTAAACTGATGAGTTATTAAAAAAATAAATAAATCCCAGTCCCTTACAGTTGTCATGAAGGGAGAACTAGGTTTAGAGACTAAAACCACTGTTTCTGTCAAGTTGTAAATATGTTTATTTCCACTGTAAAGTTGGAGAATTTAGCATGGATTTCTGTAAGGAGTGACTCACTCTAGGAGACAGCCTCATTCAAGTAATTAAAGATTATGTAGTTCCATGTTGCTATCATTTGGCAGCACGAGAAGATGAAGCTTGTTGACAAGCTGTTTGCGTGCAGTCATGTGTAAATACAAAAAAAAATAAACGGACCTTTCACAGCAGATGTGCAAAGCGGCATGCATTGCTCTAAAACTCAATATTTTCAATGGCAAGCCCCGTGCAGAGGTGCAGTGCCGAGCTAAGTGGCAAATGCTGTTGCTGCACCTTGCTCAGCTACACACACGCACCGCCGCTTATCAGTGCACCACAGTCAAAGTTCAGTCAAATCCATTTTTCATCGTAGAGTGTTGTGAAATATTTTTGTGTGGCCAACAGAAATTAGGTATTCAGCCCAAAACACAGAAGAACTTGGGGTGGTGACAAGTGGAGGGTTGAGTTTGGAGTGTGACATGGATGATTGTATGAGGTGTGGTGATGGTTTTGCTGACTGTGATGGACCCCCGCAGGGGATGAAACAGCTGGGAAGTGCCATGTCATCTTGAATGAATGAATGAATGAATGAATGAATGAATGAATGAATGAAAACTGTTTATTTCGAACATTTGATACAACAACAATTACAAGATAGATCAGTAAAGACAACAACAAAAAAGTTCCTACTGTGTACCCAACATGTCCGAAAAGGGGTAGGGTGAAGCATCAGCTTATTTATCCCTACCCCTTCTTCCCCACAACCAGTAATACCCTTTGCCACATATACACATAGATTCCTACACACCTAAACCGATATCAATATATATATATACATATATATACACATACATATATACATACACACATATACATATATACACATATATATACACAAACATAAATATACACCTACACATACCTACTTACATACAAAATACTATATATTTACAAGCCGAAGCAAAAAACAAAAACACCCTAACCCTCATTACCCTTCCTCCTCCCTATACCCAGAAAAAACCATATTTTTGTACCGCTGTTTGAACTGGTTCATGCTTGGACATTGCTTGAGCCCCACTCCCAATCTGTTCCACATCCTCACCCCACAGACAGAAATACAGAAACCTTTTAATGTTGTTCGTGCCCACTGATGCTTTAAATTACATTTCCCCCTCAGACTGTAATCCCCTGATCTGTTAAAAAACATATTTTTAATATTTGCTGGAAGTAAATTGTTTATTGCTTTATACACAATTTGTACTGTTTGAAAATGAACCAAGTCTGTGAATTTTAAGAATTTGGATTGTAAAAATAGTGGATTTGTATGATCTCTATAGCCAGTATTATGAATAATTCTTATAGCTCTTTTCTGCATTACTGATAGTGATTGTGTTGTACCTTTATAAGTATTACCCCATACCTCTGCACAGTACTGTAAATATGGTAAAACCAGTGAGCAGTAAAGAATGCAGAGTGAGTTGTGGTCCAGAATATGTTTCGCTTTGTTTAGAACTGAAATGCTTCTTGACAGTTTACTTTGTATATGTTTTATATGAGTCTTCCAGTTTATCTTATCATCTATTATCACCCCCAGAAACTTATTTTCATGTACCCTTTCAATATCTACCCCCTCGACTTGTAACTGAACCTGTATGTCTGTATTACAATAGCCAAATAACATGTATTTTGTTTTACTTAAGTTTAATGATAATTTGTTTCTGTCAAACCATATTTTCAATTTTCCCATTTCTATACTGATCCTCCTCAGTAACTCCTGCAAATCCCCCCCTGAACAAAAAATGCTTGTGTCATCTGCAAATAATACTAATTTTAATATTTTGGAAACATTGACAATATCATTTATATAAATTAGAAACAGTTTTGGACCCAATACTGACCCCTGTGGGACGCCACAAGCATTGTCCAAGCATGATGATGTATATTCCCCCAACTTCACAAACTGTTTTCTGTTACTTAAGTAGCTTCTCACCCAGTGCAACACCAACCCCCTAATCCCATACTGTTCAAGTTTATTGATTAATATGTCATGATTAATTGTATCAAAAGCCTTTTTAAGGTCTATAAATATTCCAACTGAATGTAATTTGTGGTCTATGGCGTTTGTAATCTCCTCAACTGATTCTATTAATGCAAGTGATGTTGAACTATGTGCTCTGAATCCATATTGACTATCAGTAAGTAATTTATGTTTATTTATGAATTTGTCTAATCTATTATTGAATAACTTTTCTAATAATTTGGAAAATTGTGGAAGCAAAGAAACAGGTCTATAATTTGTGAAGTGGTGTCTATCCCCAGTCTTATACAGCGGCACAACCTTAGCTATTTTCATTTGATTGGGAAATTTACCGGTTTGAAATGATAAGTTACAGATGTATGTTAATGGTTCTACAATCCATTCAATGACCTGTTTTACCACCACCATATCAATTTCATTTAAATCGGTAGATGTTTTATATTTACAATTATTCACAATGTCTATAATTTCATTTCCATCCACTGCTGTGAGGAACATTGAACAGGGATTTCTTTCTATAAGATTATTATCCCAATACTCAGATTGGGAATCGGGAATTTTTTCTGCCAAGCTTGGTCCAATATTTACAAAAAAATTATTAAAACCGTTGACTACCTCATCCTTATTTTCCTTCTTGACATTATTATCAATGAAATACTGAGGGTAACTCTGTTTTTTATTACCATTTTTGATAATGCTATTTAATATATCCCATATTCCTTTAATATTGTTTTTGTTATTATATAATATGTTACTATAATATTCCTTCCTACATACCCGTATAATATTAGTTAATCTATTTTTGTATTTCTTGTATCTATTTTCTGCCTCTTTAGTCTTTAGTTTTATGAATTCTTTATACAGTGTATTTTTCTTATTACATGCATTTCGTAACCCTTTCGTCATCCATGGTCGAGCTTGGATTTTTTGTTTTCTGTAGTCTTGTTTAATTGGACAATTTTTATCATATAATGAGGTAAATATTTGTAAAAAAGTTTCATATGCACTATCAACATCACTTTCACTGTATACCTTTTCCCAGTTTTGCTCCTGTAAATCCTTCTTTAGTGTGTTCATGTTTTCCTCTGTCCGCACTCGCCTGTATTTTATTTTCTCCTCTGGCTGATTCCGCCGATGGTTTCTATTATAAACGATGAAAACTGGTAGATGATCACTAATGTCATTGATTAATAATCCACTCACAGTGTTATTCTCAATATCATTGCTGAATATATTATCAATTAAGGTAGCACTATGGGATGTAATTCTGCTTGGCCTGGTGATTTTTGGATATAAACTCATACTGTACATTATACTGATAAATTCATCTGTTATTTTATGCTTATTTGGATTGAGCAGATCAATATTTAAGTCACCACAAATGAACACAGTTTTTTGATTAGTTTTTGAGAACATTTTTCCCATACAGTCAGTGAATGTTTCAATACTAGATCCTGGTGCTCTATATATACAGCTGACTAATACATTTTTGCTTTTTTCTTCACATATTTCAATAGTTATACATTCTAATAAGTTATCAATCACAGTTGTCATATTGTCTACTATTTTATAATCCATGTTCTTATCCACATACACAGCCACTCCTCCTCCACTCTTATTTTTTCTGTTTACACAATTAAATTCATATCCATCCAGTTCAAAATCCATTCCTTTATCTTCATTGATCCATGTTTCTGATATAGCAATTATGTTAAATATTTTTTTAAACTGACTTAAATATTCTTTAATGTTGTTAAAGTTTGCATATAGACTTCTGCTGTTGAAATGGATTATTGATAATTTGTTATCCGTTCTAATGATCCGATTAAACTGTTCATCTGTATAATAGCAACAACTGTCATTGATATTTGAGAAGAAATTATTGTCCGGGTCTATATCGTGCTCCAAGTCCAGTACATTGTGGTCTGTGTATTTAAATGTTCTCAGTTCTACTTTTCCATGATCAGCAATCCTTTGAGTTATATCCTTCTTGTCTCCAGATGTAGATGAATAGGTAGTAGATGAATAGGTTCCTCTGGTCTGTGTCATGGTGTTGTGATGTGTTTGTGTCCTCATACCTTATTGGTCATATTTGTCCAGATCCTCGCTTTAAGAAACACTATTGTTCATATTTGTCCAGCTCCTCGATGTTCCTTATTGCCATGACTTTTGCTTGTTCTGGTGATCCGTTCAGTTTGATGAATATTTTACAGTTTGAAGTCCATGTGTGCTGGATTTTTCCCTGTTTCTTTAAGAAGCGTGCTTTCCTGGCGATGTCGGCATTCCGTTTGGTGAGATGTTCATTGATGAATACGTTTGTCCCTTTCAGTTTTCTTCCTTGTTTTAACAGTGCTGTTTTGTGTTTTCTGTTGATGAATCTCATGATGACGGTTCGTTTATCACCGTCATTTCTCCGGGGCAGAGGGTGGCACGCTTCAATGTTATTTAAATCCATTTCTATACCTTTAGATAGGAGGAAATCAGCAACCTGTTTTTCCACAGAGCTGACCTCCTGTTCACTGGGCTCCCCTCCGCTCTCATCTGTTACTGCCCGTGCGTAGGACCGTGGTTTGATATGAAGACCTGTGATGATGACGTCGTTAATTCTGGTGTACTGCTCCAATTCAGCCACTCTATTTTCCAGCTGCACCAGATGCCGGTCTTTCTCGGCATTCTGGAGCCGTAATGCCTTCACCTCCTCCACCAGATCCATATTGATTTCTGTTGCTGCTTCACAACAGAAATCTCCTCTGATAGAAAGTCCAGAGATTTTTTAATATCGTCACCTTCCTCCGCTGTCAGAACCTTCTTAGGCCCCATGGTCGGCTTATGAGCAGCTTGTCGATCGCCGATGTTAACAGCCTGCGTTGTTTGTCACCGGGATGGATCTGCACTGCGCTGGTGCCGCGCGGCCTCGGTGTTTCCGCGCTGATGGATCCGCGGTGGCTGCACGAGGCCTCGGGGAAGCGGCACTCGTGACGCGCGGCTCTAATGACGCAGCGCGCGGCCTCAGTGAATTCACCACGTTGGGCCTCGGACGTTGTTGCTGTCCAGTCGCGGGGCTAAGTTGCCGGTTGAGGTGGTATTCCCACTGTCCGGGTTGGCAAACACCGGCGTGGCAGATGGCAACCACAAACACCACCTCTGAAAACTCAGGTACAAACTTTTTGCAGCTCGCTCTGACGACACGCAGCTCTGACTGACTGTCGATGGCTTTGACAGAGGTGCTGCTTCTAAATCAGAACCAGCGGGTCCACCTCTTCTAGGGACAGCGATGGTGTAACTGTCCAGACACGCGCAGAACTTTGTGAACTGTGGAAAACTTTCTGGGTGGAGGATGGCAGGTCATTTGGGGTGTGTGATCTTGTCAAACTTATCAAAGCTTAATGTAGGATAGGTGATTTTGTGCAGGCCAGAGCTTTGCAGGGTGGAGTTCTTTTGATAATGTGTAGAAACAGCAACCAGACAAAGAAGCTTTTACAAGTGACTAAGGCCTTTGGAAGGACAGTGAACGTAGAAGGGTTCTGCAGGAGGCCTTTGCTCAGGGGAGTGAATTCGGGTGTTTATGTAAGGCTGTCTACAGATGAGATTTTGGAGGAGGTGAGTGGTCTGAAGGTGGTGTCTTGACACATGCTTAAAGATGTTATAAATGTTTTGGTCATGTAGCAGCTGGGTGCAGGAGTCAGCAGAGGTGTGGAGGGTGTGATGGCCAACATGTGTATTGCAAGTATGAGGATGTAGGTACAATAAAGTGCTCCAACTGTGGTGCACACAGCGCTGCATACAGAGGCTGAGGCTGTGAAGACTGGGGATAACATATGTGGAGTCATTGAGAAACGTGTCAAGCACTGCAGAGCCCTCACCACCTGTGTCCTTACCACAACCTCCTGTGAACTGAAGATACCCTGCTGGTGTCAAAATCAGTGTTTGTGTTGTTTAAGGCGTCCTGTGACAGACTCGCGTCTTATCCAGGGTGTACCCCTCCTCACGCCCTATGACTGCTGGGAGAGTGCGAAAAGGCTGGATGACTGGATGATGTGGAGAGAGTAAATCAGGAAGTACAAGAGATTAGTGAGGATGAAGTAAGGGCAGCTACGAAGAGGATGAAGAGTGGAAAGGCAGTTGGTCCAGATGACATTCCACTGGAGGCATGGACAGGTCGAGGAGAGATGGCAGTGGAGTTTCTAACCAGATTGTTTAATAAGATACTGGAAAGTGAGAGGATGCCTGAGGAGTGGAGACAAAGTGTGCTAGTTCAGATTTTTAAGAAGAAGGGTGATGTTACTGTAGCTGCAGTAACTACAGAGGCATAAAGTTGATCAGCCACAGCATGAAGTTATGGGAAAGATTAATAGAAGCTAGGTTTACAAAACAGTTGAAGATCTGTGAACAGCAATATGGTTTCATGTGGAGAAAGAGCACTACAGATGCAATGTTTGCCCTGGCAATACTGATGAAGAAGTACAGAGAAGGCCAGAAGGATTTACATTGTGTGTTTGTAGATTTAGAGAAAGCTTGTGAGCAGGTGCCAAGAGAATAGTTGTTGTATTGTATGAGGAAGTCTGGAGTGGCAGAGAAGTATGTGAGGGTAGTGCAGGACATGGGCAAGGGTAGCGTGACAGATGTATGATATTCGTCCTTTGTGAGCGAAGATGACCATTTTCTTCACATTCATCACTAGGTAACATGTGTGCGGAGATGGTTAACCAAGCCAATCTTTGCTCTGAATTTTCTGCTGCAGTGTGGGCATGAAATGTCTGGTTGGGAAAGGGAGCTTGATTGGTCCTTCCGGCATTGTCACTTTTGCTGCAGTTTTTGGATGCGTTTCACTTCAGAGTCCACTACGCGTGTTTTGACTGAGGTACGCAAAGCAGGGTGGTCTTGTGCAACTTCTTCCCAGGATTCAGAGGGGATGTTACAGCACTTTAGGGAGGCTTTGAGGGTGGCCCCATGGCGCTTTCACTGTCCACCATGAGATCTCCTCCCTTCCTTGAGCTCCTCGTAGAACAGATGCTTTGGGAAGCGGTTGTCTCGGATCACCTCCACACCTCACCAAAAAAAATAAAAATAAATAAATAAATAATAATAATTTTTGCGGTGATAGGGTTTGCGATCAAGATTCCCTGCAGTAATCCTGCAGGGATCCGGAAACTGCATAAACTACTTAAACTAAAAAAAAAATATATATATATATATATATCATGATTGATATTCAAATTTTGCCAGACCCGTGTTCACGTTTTGTGAGATATTTTTTTAGTATTCATGTTTTGCAATTAACGGTTTGTGGATAATTCATGATTTGCAGCTGATTCATGTTTTGGGGGTTAACAAGGTGAGTGTTCTACTCTCACGCAAACCATTTGTTGTTATTATTATCTTTTATTATTATTATTATTATTATATTATTATGGCTGACAAAATAACACATTAATTTACATTAGTTCCAGCACAGTAATGCGTTCATTTATTTTCAGTTGTGATTGATCACACTTTGCTCCATTTTGTTTAGAGGTCACTGACTTGAGTGTTTTTGAGAGCAATAATCTGGTTAGATGTATGTGCCTTCAAACACGTTTTGCACAGTTTAAACAACATCACCAGATCAGAAGTATTTTAATTTTTTAAATAGCAATAAAATCATGCAACCAGAACACTGATAAGTTTATGTGGTTAAAACAGCTGCTTTAAGGTTTCCTCTTTAGCAAGACATGGAGGTTAAGTACACATTAAATCCTTTTCATACCAAAGTTAACTTGCTTTAATATGTGTCACTGTTTTATCTCAAATTTGGGAATTTGTTCATTTACCGACACAGCTTCAGGGAGCTCTGACAGGCTTAAAACAGTTAAAAATGTTTCATTCATGATGCTTTTCATCCAGATTTTAATGTTCAATTGAGAGATTTAAAAATAAAATTGTCTTGGAACCAATAAGATAATTATTAAAAGGTTCATATTGTGCAAAATCACCTTTCACATAAATCTCAAAAGTCCCACAACTCTGAGTGTTTTCACAAATGTTCTGATTTAAGATGAATTTATGTCACAACTTGTTACTTCTGTGACATATGTAACAAAAATAACTAAGATCATCTCATTTTACCTGAGAATATCTCACACACACACACACACACACACACACACACACACACACACACACACACACACACACACACACACACACACACACACACACAAATCCATTCAGTGCCTTTCCATTGCGAAAATCACTAAGGGCCCTTGGGCAAGTTGTTAATTTCCAGTTGTTCCCAGTGTGAATAAGTGGGTTATTTTATTCTGGAGCCCCTTCATTTTGATTAATTTCGCTTGTGAACGTTCCTGGATGGAACTTTCGTCCACAGCTTTCCACCTGTAATTTATGAAGCGAGGAGCCGTTACTGGCTGTAACGCTTCCACAAAAAAACAGATGTGGAGCATCTGCATAACCAGTGTAAGGAGGTAATCAATGTAGCAGCAGAAGATAGAACTTTGCAAAGTGGTACACAGAGTAAATATAAAGTCTTTTAAGCCCACATCAGTTATGAGACCATTGCGTGGCTTAAAACACATTGAAAAGCTGAGAGCCCTTTCTGCAATTATTTTCTTTGTGTTACAGGTCTCCATTTATTTAAAATCAATGTTCACCACAGCCATCCTTCATCCCTTCAGCACTCTGCTAGCGATGAAAATAAATTCCATTAATGATCCAGCAAGAGAAAAAAGTTGTAAATTATACTGTTAACAACAACATGCATTCTTTATGAGTGAATAAGGTTACAAAGTTGGGGTTATGACATCATCATTTCTAAAAAGCTGTGTATTCCTCATCCAGATGAAAATGTCAATGCACTATTTTCAGATTTGTCCACTATGTGGATAAAGTATCACTTTCAGCCATTGGAAATGCCATTTCCATATGGACAAAATGCCAATACAGGGAGGGTCCACTAGTCCTAGTGTCCACAGGCTTAACGTCTTTATTTGATGGTGTATATTACAACCCCCAAATGATTTTAAAGTTCACCCTAAGCATAACCCTAACCTTAAGGTGCATTTACACATAACCAAGACACATTACGAATGTCATTTTTCTGTCATTCGTGACACATTCCTGACATTCTTAATGTGACTTAACGCATTTGAATAGGTTTCTTAGGTGCATGTTGGTGCGTGATATTCTTGATATTCGTGGAGCATGTTTTTGCCTGTCAAAAAATCTTCCACGAGTGTCACACACCACCCTCATTTTGTCTCACGTCGTGGAGGTCGCAACTGAGCGTATTGATCCGTCTTGATGAGTAGTGATCCTTAATAGAACGTGACAACGTTCGTAGTGGTTCCTGTGATGGTTCTTGGAGCCCAAACTGTCATGCGTTATTACGAAGTGACACGGAAACTGTTAAGTTTTGACGCGACTTGTAACGCGGCGTCACGTTTCACTGCGCGCCACGACAAATCAGTTTTCTGTCATGTGCGCACAATTAAACTCGGCTCCAAATGTCATTCCACAGTTCCTGCTGAAGCTCCTCAGGATGCTCCTGCAGGTGTTCCACCTGCTGTTGTAACCGATGAGCAGGAGAACGAGTCTAAGCAACCAGAGGAGCGAGAGGAGACTCACGTGCAGCCAGACATCTCTGCACCTCCTCCAGTCTGACGGCGGAAGAAGCGCGCGCACAATTAAACCCTGCTGCACTGCATTCAGTTTGATTGCTGACACCAAGTCGGCTAAAAGTCTAATTTCTGTGCTCTTCAGCATGCTCCTGCAGGTGTTCCACCTGCTGCATGTGCCTGATGTTTGGGAAAATGTGCGAGACGACAGCCGCATGAAGCCACACATCTGGCTCTGTCCTCCTCCTCTCTGCGCCACTCCATGGCACAGAGCTCAACTATGCATGCAGTCACAAAGTTATTCTGAAAAACTGCAGCGATCTGAATTCGGTCGGATGAATATGGGTGTGTGTGTGTGTGGAGACAATTCACCTGTTTCACAACATGACAGAACTTAACGATGCGCTGTTACGCGCAATAGCGCGCAACAACACGGAACACTATTCTTGACCGTGCGTAATGGTTCCTGATAATTCTCCAGCAACATGTGCCATTAATCGTAACGTGTGGTAACAGGTTGCAGCAGTTCCTGAGGACACCTGACACCTCTGCCCTGAATCATCACATTCGTGATCAGTGGCCAAGAATGTATACTTCGTGGCATTTGTGACTTGTCGTCGTTATGTGTAAACACAGCATTAACCAGGAATAATGCACCCTAGAGCTAGTGGGAAGTTCCCTGCCAAAATGATACAGAACTTACTTGGATACACCTAAACCCGTTTCCGTGTGGATGGGGACCTAACACAACTTACTGCAATGGGATATATGCCATTTCTCACCAAAACGATAATGACAAGTTGAATCCAATCTAACAAACATCTCTCACTGGGCACCTCAAACCTAGTAAGGAAAATTAAATGTTATGGTCTTCTAGAAAGCAGTGTTGACAGTATATTTCCAAATAAAAAAAACAATAAATAAAGTCTGAGTGTTGAATTGTTTTATTTCTATAAACCGGTAGTGTCTTCACTGTCATAAGAAATATGAAGGTTACTGACATGTCAGTCAAGATCAAGTTCTGGCCAGATGGATGAGCAATTTCTTGATATAAAGGTGTGTTTCCATATGCATAGTCACGAAAATGTGTGATTTTCAGGATTTAACTTTAATAGGAAACCCTAATCACATTAAACAGTTAAAGGTTGATAAAACCCAATTTTGATAATATGACCCCTTGAGGTCACACTACACAATATGAGGTCTGTTAGAAAAGTATCGGACCTTTTTATTTTTTGCAAAAACCATATGGATTTGAATCACGTGTGATTGCATCAGCCAAGCTTGAACCTTCGTGCGCATGCGTGAGTTTTTTCACGCCTGTCGGTTGTCATTCGCCTGTGAGCAGGCTTTGTGTGAGCAGTGGTCCACCCCTCTCGTCGGATTTTTATTGCGAATAAATGTCTGAATGATTTGGAGCTTTGCTGCATCAATTTTTTTCAGAAACTGTGAGAGACCTGCAGGTGGACACCATTCGGAAAATTCTGTTGGCTTTCAGCAACGATTTTATGGGGATTACACAGATTAAGGAGTGCTCCAGCCGGTTTAAAGACCGCCCACAGCTGCTGAGAGCGCAGCGCACTCCGAGCGCCGATCGACAGGCTGACACCCCGCTGAAACAACCAGATCATTTCCAAAGTGAAGGCTTTGTTGATCCGGGACATCATCTGACTTCCACAAAAAAGGTAGAAGACGTGGACATCGGCACATTCCACTGTTACAGGAGTTTTTTTCATGGAAAGAGAAGCGTAGGGATGCGCCACCGTGCCGCTCATGGCGCGGACAAAACCACCTCCATGTTGGTCTCACAGGACGGCTTTCAGATGGATTTCAGACGGCTGTCGGTGGCTTTTCAGTCGTGTGACTATCTGAGAAATTGTGCATGAGCTGGACATGCCCCAACATGTCCTGTGAGGCTTCATCACGGTGTTGCTTTGCGCCATGCGGCTCCGCCGCGACGCACGGAATTCCTCCGCTCCTCTTTCCATGACAAAAACTCCTGTAATAGTGGAATGTGCCGTTCATTTCTGAACTGAACGCTGTGTTGATCCGGTATGTCATCTGACTAGCACAGAAATTGCGGAAGACGTGGACATCAGCACTTTTTCGGCACATTAAGACAGATGTGCGGAAGAACACGGAGACCAACACGGAGGTGGTTTTGTCTGCGCTATGAGCGGCATGGTGGCGCATCCCTCTGCTTCTCTTTCCATGAAAAAAACTCCTGTAACAGTGGAATGTGCCGAAAAAGTGCTGATGTCCACGTCTTCTGCCTTTTTTGTGGAAGTCAGACAACGTCCCGGATCAACAAAGCCTTCACGTTGGAAATGATCTGGTTGTTTCAGCGGGGTGTCAGCCTGTCGATCGGCGCTCTCAGCAGCTGTGGGCGGTCTTTAAACCGGCTGGAGCACTCCTTAATCTGTGTAATCCCCATAAAATCGTCGCTGAAAGCCAACAGAATTTTCTGAATGGTGTCCACCTGGAGGTCTCTCACAGTTTCTGGAAACAATTGATGCAGCAAAGCTCCAAATCGTTCAGACATTTATTCGCAATAAAAATCCGATGAGAGGGGTGGACCACTGCTCACACAAAGCCTGCTCACAGGCGAATGACGCAACCGACAGGCGTGAAAAAACTCACGCATGCGCACGAAGGTTCAAGCTTGGCTGATGCAATCACACGTGATTCAAATCCATATGGTTTTTGCAAAAAATAAAAAGGTCCGATACTTTTCTAACAGACCTCATACACAGTAACAAAATGAGCTGAATCCAGGGCAAGTGACATTTGTCTCACTAGAGTGTGACAGGTCAATGCAAATCGTTCATAATCTTTACCCATTCTAATACACTGTAAGAGAAACAAAAGCCAAAATTACTGAAATTATCACTCTGTGAAAATAATATTTGAAAGCCAATGAAAAATATGATCCATCAACACAATACAGGAAAGAAAGAAAATATGGAAACTAGTTTGGAAACATTTTAATGTAGGCGAACTTTTATGAATATCCAAACTACTCACCTCCAACTTGCATTCAGAAATGATAGGCGATATTGCAGATCTCAGGTCACCTTTCATTGGATTCAATTGTTTCTATCATTTTCTTGTGTTTTATGTGCACATTTCTACATCAACAGCTACAGTGCACCCTGTGACAAGTTTAATCAATATATCAGCACATTAAACTTGTTAGGGGAAAAATGGCATGCCTCACAAACTAAATGAAAAAGCATCATTAAATCTGACAGATTTGATGATTGCATTATAAAAACATGAATGCCTGGTTAATACTTAGGTCTCTTGTATATTTTCAAAGTGAAAAATCGTTTACTTGGCAAACAGAGCTGTTAGTTTGAAATTTGACCCTCCCAGTGACAACTCCACAAATATTGAGCACATACATTCTACCTATTTGGAATTTTCTTGATGTTCTACAAGATTACCTTTTATACACCAAGAACAAGATTTCAATTTTTAAAGAGAAACATCTGCTTCAGTTTGGTTCAGTGATTTATTATGAGCTTGGGAAATTGTGATTAGGACTCATCAAGACGAAGTAGAAAGTTGGGAGAACATTGACAAATGTTACCTGGTTACTGAACTGGCTCTCGGACTACATGGTGCTGTATGCTTCCTTATTAGGTATTATATATCTAAATACTGTAGATCCTTGTCATATGCTTGGTAGATTGTATATAATGTGACATTCATTGTTTGTCCCACTGTATCGCTGACGTCGTGTACCACATGATTCTATTTTGATTTTTGTTTTGATTCTATTTACTGTGCATTTCTGTCAAACACTCAACAAAAATATAAACGCAACACTTTTGGTTTTGCTCGCATTTTGTATGAGATGAACTCAAAGATCTAAAACTTTTTCCACATACACAATATCACCATTTCCCTCAAATATTGTTCACAAACCAGTCTAAATCTGTGATAGTGAGCACTTCTCCTTTGCTGAGATAATCCATCCCACCTCACAGGTGTGCCATATCAAGATGCTGATTAGACACCATGATTAGTGCACAGGTGTGCCTTAGACTGCCCACAATAAAAGGCCACTCTGAAAGGTGCAGTTTTATCACACAGCACAATGCCACAGATGTCGCAAGATTTGAGGGAGCGTGCAGTTGGCATGTTGACAGCAGGAATGTCAACCAGAATGTTCATTTCTCTACCATAAGCCATCTCCAAAGGCGTTTCAGAGAATTTGGCAGTACATCCAACCAGCCTCACAACCGCAGACCACGTGTAACCACACCAGCCCAGGACCTCCACATCCAGCATGTTCACCTCCAAGATCGTCTGAGACCAGCCACTCGGACAGCTGCTGAAACAATCGGTTTGCATAACCAAAGAATTTCTGCACAAACTGTCAGAAACCATCTCAGGGAAGCTCATCTGCATGCTCGCCGTCCTCATCGGGGTCTCGACCTGACTCCAGTTCGTCGTCGTAACCGACTTGAGTGGGCAAATGCTCACATTCGCTGGCGTTTGGCACGTTGGAGAGGTGTTCTCTTCATGGATGAATCCCGGTTCACACTGTCCAGGGCAGATGGCAGACAGCGTGTGTGGCGTCGTGTGGGTGAGCGGTTTTCTGATGTCAGTGTTGTGGATCGAGTGGCCCATGTTGGCGGTGGGGTTATGGTATGGGCAGGCGTCTGTTATGGATGAAGAACACAGGTGCATTTTATTGATGGCATTTTGAAAGCACAGAGATACCGTGACGAGATCCTGAGGCCCATTGTTGTGCCATACATCCAAGAACATCACCTCATGTTGCAACAGGTTAATGCACGGCCCCATGTTGCAAGGATCTGTACACAATTCCTGGAAGCTGAAAATGTCCCAGTTCTTGCATGGCCGGCATACTCACCGGACATGTCACCCATTGAGCATGTTTGGGATGCTCTGGACCAGCGTATACGACAGCGTGTACCAGTTCCTGCCAATATCCAGCAACTTCACACAGCCATTGAAGAGGAGTGGACCAACATTCCACAGGCCACAATTGACAACCTGATCAACTCTATGCGAAGGAGATGTGTTGCACTGCGTGAGGCAAATGGTGGTCACACCAGATACTGACTGGTATCCCCCCCAATAAAACACATATTTCATGAAAAACCAAAGATTTTCTTCAGGTTTTTACATCTGTGCTGCAGAAAGTTGGTGTTGTTGCTGTTTGCCTTTTCTTCACCACTGGGTGCAGGCCCACATTCAGTAGCAGAAAACCATAGCATAGACTTGAGAAGAACCCCAATACAGACAGGCAGTGGTAGATTAGCCTGCAGTGACACTGATTTGCTGGAACATCAGAGTAAAAACAGACATTTAAGAAGTACTAAAATATATATTTTTTATTTGTTCTGAACACGCAAGCATCTTGCATTGACCTTTGGACATCTATAAGTGTGTCAAGACAGAAAAAAAAATAGCAAAACAGTCTCAATTAACCAAATCACAACATTAAAATTCTGTAGTTGACTCATTCATCTTAAATGTATATTTAACTAGGGATCTGCAAATTGATGTTGTTTACTTTAAAATTGATTTCCAGTTCATATCAATGAATTTTGATATGAATTGAAAACAAGTATTAATCTAAATAAAAGTAAACAGTCACAAAAAAAAATACAAAACTCCAGCTTACTGCTTCACCTCAGGGAACTTTGGTGGACACTTCCTTTGTCATTGTCCGGCAGACTGGTGCAATTCTGGAAACTTGAGTTCACTTTCTAAATAGCAGATCCCTGTACAGCTGGAGCACTCTGTCTTAAAGGAGATCACAGATTATACTAATTAGTTTATTTCATATCATACACAAAACATAGTCATGAAAATCTAATCCTTTTCACCTAACTTTGAGCTCAGACAACATGCCTTGTCAGTAGTACAAATAAGTTTGACACATCCCAGATGGATTTGCACCATGTGGTCCCCAAAGGTTTGGTTTGGTCCATTGAGAGCCCTGAATGCATCAGACCTGAATGCATCACTTTGTTATCTATATAGGGAATTTTTGGCTGCACACTCCTACTGACCTACATAAGTTCTCTGAGAATGTGTATGTCTCCTTTAAACTAAATTATTTGTTCTCACGTTATTGCTAGTGATGATGCTAGTGGAGCAAACCACTTATGGATGAGACATAATTCAGCACTGCCTGTGAGGGAAATGTTGGTCATGCGCAGCCAGGGCACACTGTCCAGCCTCATGGGCAACCATGGAGCAATTACTCAACCGTGTTCTATTTAGGCTCATGGTGAGGCAGAGATGGAGACCACTACCTGAATGAAGATTTTAGAAAAGAAAAGCAGGTCTGATTGAAGACAGCAGAATTTGTCTGGAAAAGGCTGTTTTTTCCTGTCTAGACATTTTTGTTTATTTGTCTTGCATTGCATCAGCAATGCCTCACTCCACCTGATTTTTACCAGTCTTGGTCCGTGCTCCTGAATGAACCACTGTGGTCTTGTTATTCAAGTCTGATATAATCTCCTTCAAACTGCTGTGATACCCGGCTTGATATGGCACTACTATCCACTTTGTCTTTGCTTTAAAACTGATATAGCTACCGTGGTGATGATAGCCTTGTTGCATTTTGCTGTGGTTCTGCAGCATATAAGGTGTGATGTGAACAATGAACCACAGTGTGGTAGACGGGGGCCTAGACATTGGGCAAATAAACCCAGGGCAGCTACTATTAAAAGACGAGGTGGATTCACTACTTGTTTATGGCACATGATACTCAACTCACGCGGATGACAAACGATTTCAAAGCAGATTTCGGAGGTGGGGACGCTGCAGCAAAAGCAGCGAAGAGAAAGGGAAAATGCAATGGTTTCTGGTGGAGTTTGGGCGATGCTTAGACACCAAACAGAGCAGTTTGCTGACTTGTTTATAACCTTGTTTGATACCTGCCAATAAACATGTCTCACTGATTGCTTCTGTCTTCCATCACTCATCCCTTTGCTCCCCTTCTCTCCAACTCTCACTTCTTCGGAACCTCCTGCCAGTGGAAAGGGCAGCTCAGGTCACATATAGATGATATCCTGGTCAGCCGGTGATGAGGTGTAACATGAAGCATCCAGCATCTGCTCTTTACTGCTGCTGCCAATGACCTTTAACCTCTCACATTACCAAAAAGGAACCCACTTACTCCCCACCCCACCCCCACCCCCTTCTAAATCATCACACACAGATTTGGTTGTTTTGGTTGTTTTTATTATTCTTGAGAGAAAGTACATGCAGCAGAACATTAATCTGGCTGTATTTTTAACTATTAATTGCATGTTATGGGACAGTGGTGAGTTTGATTTTAATTCACCGAAATGTGTAAATGTCCCAACTACTGAAGCAAACTGGACACGAAAAAACAATCTGGAGAGTAGACTCTGTTTAAAGCCAGTTGTTTCCTCTGACTTCCATCAGCTTTACGCTCTCTCTATTTAAGTCTGTTCTGTTTCAAAGGTCAGCACGAGGAAACTTAACTTGGTTGAGCATATTCTGTTTTTTTAAACTTCAACCTTTTCTCATTTTCTCTGGAAGTCATTCAAGTTAAATAAATGGCTCAGTCTCTGGCAGCTATTCATTCCATTTTTCTCTCTTGCTAAATTGCTCAGAAATGCAGAGATGGATGTAGCCTTCTGGAAAAGCAGATATATTTCCTTGTGGTTCACATTGAACATGGCACATTAACGTCAAGATACACAACTAAAACTGTGCTGCTGGCTGCCATCCTGAATAAATCTATATTTTTAGCTTCAGCATGAAGGTGATGCTTTTGCTTTTTTTCTCTGTTATTTTTGTGTTTGAATATTAACATGATTACTCAAAAAATGTTTGTTGAAGCTGTTGGAATAACTTTTTTTTGTTTTGTTTTGTTTATTTTACTTTGAGACAAAATTGTTATAGGCGGTTTACAAATTACAACCCCAGTCAGAAAAAGCTTGGAAAACATGGAAAATGAGAATTAACGTGTTAGGAAAAATTACCCAAAAACTCTGACACAGACAACAAATGAGACACCAGAGGAAACAGGGTTTATTTTCTAAGATCTTTTGTTATTTAATGCTTTAAAGGTAAATGTCATACAGAGTGTAGATCTGAAGACAAATACGAGTACATTCAGTTTTCATGCCACTTATACACAGTCTCAAGGTGTTCCAAAGTCCATTCAATGAAATCATTGGATCGTATAAGACAGTCACTCTCAAAGTCCATTCTGGTCATCAATCATGTACTGATAAAACATTGTCTCACCTCATCATTCTTATCTGTGCTCTTCCTCTTCCATGGCATTGTTCAGTCAATTACTAAGACAATTATAATGGTAAATATATTTGACAGAACATTAAAAACATTAACTTTTATAACATAACAAAATAAAAGAAAAACACACAGTTTCTTGCATTTACTTTGATTCTGTTTCTTTGCAGCCAGTATGAACCCAAGATATTTCATGTTTTGTGTGGTCAAATTAATTTAATTTGTTAATATACATCCATTCCTGCATTTCATTCTGTCAATGCTTTCCAAAAATAGTTGGGACAGGGACCGTTTAGGAATAGTGCCGGATGTGGATCTTCGGGTTCACAAGTGGATCCAGATCCCCCAGACAGGTGTAGTGGATCCAGGTTGTGTGGAAATTTTTTCTTTCGGCCATCTTTGTTTCAGTTGGTGCATAATATGAATTTGTCTTCTGCTCACACCAAACAAAAACAAAATGCTAGACTTGTCAACCTCTGATATACCACCTGAAAATGATGATTTCGAATCTTGTTGTACATATAATTTCTGAGGTATATATATATATATATATATATAAACACAAACACACAATATGACCGGATCTACTTTGCTGAGGATGGCGGATGGATGCGAATGGATGACTTTCGCCTCCTAAGTTTTCTAAATTTTGGGGTGTGGTCACTTTAGTGACGGCAGCTGAGCTGAGCGTCTCTGCCTTTCACTGTGACCGTAGCTCAGAGACCGCTCAATACAGCTGAGAGCTATTGTCTTTGGCTGTGCTTTTTTTGTTTGGAGTATTTTATTACAAACACATGGAATAATGTGGCTTGTTGTGTGGTGAAATGTCCATGTATCATCATGTATCACATGTATCATCTAAGATGTCTCTGTTGCAGTATTTGTGCTAATGGCATTAAGCACATTTAGCAGCTGTCAGGAGCTTCATCTGTTAGGTACACTTTATGCACAAATACTAAGAAAATAAAGGCTTACAACTTTTAATATCAACACCAAAGCAAATTGCTTGGCAAACCGCAAACGGGGGTTAGCCTGTTAGCTTAGGTGGTTGTACTCAAAAAGAGGGGGGCATGTTCAGGCTTCTTCAATCACACATTGACATGTTTGGATCCTGTCATACACTGCTTGCAGTTATATTTAATAATTTGTTTTTGATATTTAATGTATGATGGACTCTGAAGTCTCAGACACTGACCATGAGATACATGAAATCAATCACTTCACATGGTCACACACCACACCTTGTACAGTGAGGAAAATAAGTATTTGAACACCCTGCGATTTTGCAAGTTCTCCCACTTAAAAATCATGGAGGGGTCTGAAATTTTCATCTTAGGTGCCTGTCCACTGTGAGAGACATAATCTAAAAAAAAATAAAAATTTCGGAAATCACAATGTATGATTTTTTTAAATAATTTATTTGTATGTTACTGCTGCAAATAAGTATTTGAACACCTGTTCAATATGTTAATATTTGGTACAGTAGCCTTTGTTTGCAGTTACAGAGGTCAAACATTCCCTGTAGTATTTCACCAGGTTTTCACACACTGCAGCAGGGATTTTGGTCCAATCCTCAATACAGATCTTCTCCAAATCTTTCAGGTTTGGAGTTTCAGCTCCCTTCAAAGATTTTCTAATGAGTTCAGGTCTGGAGACTGGCCAGGCCACTCAAGGACCTTGAAATGCTTCTTACGGAGCCCCTCCTTAGTTGCCCTGGCTGTGTGTTTGGGGTCATTGTCATGCTGGACCCAGCCATGACCCATCTTCAGTGCTCTTACTGAGGGAAGGAGGTTGTTTGCCAAAATCTCACAATACATGACCGCATCCATCCTTCCTTCAATACGGTGCAGTCGTCCTATCGACTTTGTAAAAGAGCACCCCCAGAGTATGATGTTTCCACCCCCATGCTTCATGGTTGGGATGGTTTTCTTGGGGTTGTTCTCATCCTCTAAACATGGCAACATTTTTTAAAAAAACTATATGGATTTGATTCATATGTTTTTACGTCAACCAAGCTTGAACCTTTGTGCGCATGCGTGAGTTTTTCCACGCCTGTCGGTGACGTCATTCACCTGTGAGCACGCCTTGTGGGAGGAGTGGTCCAGCCCCCTCGTCGGAATTCCTTTGTCTGAGACGTTGCTGAGAGACTGGCGCTGTGCTTCATCAAAATTTTTTCCAAAACTGTGAGGCACATCCGAGTGGATACCATTCGACAAATTAAGCTGGTTTTCTGTGAAAATTTTAACAGCTGATGAGAGATTTTGGATTGTTTCTATCGCTGTAAGGACTTCCCATGGAGCGGGACGTCGCGCAGCACTCCGAGGCGACGTCGTCATCCTGTTTCAAGCTGAAAACCTCCAAATTTAAGCCTCTGTTGACCCAGGACGTTGTGAGAGAACAGAGAACTTTCAGAAGAAGTCGGGATCAGCAGTTTATCCGGACATTCCACTGTTAAAGGAGATTTTTTTTAATGAAAGACGTGCGGACGGATTGGTGCGTCAGCTCACAGCCGGCACGGCGCGCCCGCCACAGGAAAAACACCTCCGTGTTGATAACCATTTGTAAAATCCAGGCGGCTTTTGGTGGCTTTCAGTTGAGTGAGTATCTGAGAAATTTTTTAACAGCAGGGCATGTTCCAACTTGTCCTTAAGGCTTCCAATGGAGGTGTTTTTCCTGTGGCGGGCACGCTGCGCCGGCTGCGAGCCGACGCGCCAATCCAACCGCACGTCTTTCATTAAAAAATCTCCTTTAACAGTGGAATGTGTTGTGTGGGCCGCTGAAGAGGAGGTACTGCTGGCCCACCACCACCAGAGGGCGCCCTGCCTGGAGTGCGGGCTCCAGGCACCAGAGGGCGCCGCCGCCCCACAGGAGCTGCCTCGGTAACAGCTGTCACCCATCACCTGAGACAGCTGACGGCAATTATCACTGGGGTATATCAGCAGGACGGCATCTCCACCTCATCGCCGAGATATCGTTCTACCTGGAAGGTAATAATCTCAGCTGACTGCTTGACAGTAACCTTTGTGATTTTTGTGAGTGATTGCAGACTTTTTTTCTCCAACGAGAGGTGGAGGTAGCTTCCCTGCCGTGCAGGTTGCTGGGTGCAAACACGCCCACGTTTAATTGTGTTCTTGTTCCTCACCAGCAGTACCAGGTCCGACACGCGGAGGCAGTGGCCACCTGGGAGTTCGGAACTTGGCGGCTCCAGTATTCCCGGGGTCCTGTGGCGGAGGAAACCGTGTGGTTCCGGTTCTACTTTGGAGAGGCGTCTCCTATCTTCGAGCCTGCCCACATGACACCTTTGTGAATTGAACTTTGTCCATTGTTGTAATTTGTTGTTTTTGTTGTGCACGTTCGCAACAGTAAAGTGTTGTTATTTGACCTATTCCATTGTCCGTTCATTTGCGCCCCCTGTTGTGGGTCCGTGTTCCTACACTTTCCCAACAGAATGTCCGGATAAACTGCTGATCCCCAACCTCTTCTGAAAGTTCTCTGTTCTCTCATAACGTCCTGGGTCAACAGAGGCTTAAATTTGAAGGTTTTCAGCTTGAAACAGGATGACGACGTCGCCTAGGAGCGGTGAGCGACGTCCCGCTCAATGGGAGGTCCTTACAGCGATAGAAACAATCCAAAATCTCTCTTCAGCCGTTAAAATTTTCACCGAAAACCATCTTAATTTGTCGAATGGTATCCACTTGGATGTGCCTCACAGTTTTGGAAAAAATTTTGGTGAAGCACAGCGCCAGTCTCTCAGCAACTTCTCAGACAAAGGAATTCCGATGAGGGAGCTGGACCACTCCTCCCACAAGGTGTGCTCACAGGTGAATGACGTCACTGACAGGCGTGAAAAAACTCTCGCATGCCCACGAGAGTTCAAGCTTGGTTGATGTAATCACACATGATTCAAATCCATATGGTTTTTTAAAAAAATAATAAGGTTGGATACTTTTCTAATAGACCTCGTATATTAGCGCCAATAAAAAAAGCCAAAAATATTATTTTGCAAATCAATCAGGCAACTGCCAAGCCCAGATCAGCTGATTGTTCTTAATGGTGAGGAATAAAGATGTTTTTTTTTTGTTTGTTTGTTTGTTTTGTTTTCTTTTACTCTGTTGGTCACATAAGCCAAATACCTGTTAGTTACTTTTCTTATAGAAGTATCATGCATAAAAATATCTTAAATGTGTTTTGTGTGTTTGTTAAGTACTGGATTTATGGCAGAGTTTGGTGCTGAAGCCCTCATTAGGCCTAAACAATCATTAATTAAGCAGTCGCTGACTTCTTAAATGTGTGAAACTGTAAAAATAAAAATAAAAAATGTTTGATTTGTTATTTATCAAGGTTTTAATGTTCAAGAAGCAGATTTTAACATGAAAATGGTCTTTCTTGATCAAGTGAGATAATAATTAAAGGGGTCAAAATCACTTTTTTACCTGCCTTTTACATTTGAATGTTTTTGATATTTAATGATCAACATCACCAAAAGTCTCATTGTAAGCATTATTTAGGCCTGACAGCTCATTCGACATATGTGACATATGTAGCAGATGAAAAACCCTGTGTTCTGTGTTTTAACCTCAGATGATTCAAAGACTCCCTCCCTCCCACACACACCTACATGCACATACACTCAGTGGTTGAGGATTAATGTTGTATGATGACAGAATCATGATGGGGAAAAAAAAAACCTGATATGCAAAGCTAAAATTGCTACATCACACTGAAACACAACCTTAAGGGCCCCTTCACACATTGTATAAATAAGTACAAATCTTTGCGAATCACAGTGGAACAGCTCGTATGAGCGAACCCCGAAAAACCTTGAGCCGACGGGCAGGCAACCGTTGCAGCAGGAACACAATGCGAGCAGCTGGAGCATGTGTAACCACATTGTGCAGCTGCTGGGGGAAACCAAAAAAAATACATGCCACCCACCCATGGATTCGAACCTGCAATTTTCAAAAGCTCTGATTGCCAGCCAGAAACTTTACCACTATACCTCCATCGGTGGCTATAAAAGGTGTGGAAAAATCCGTGACACGTGCACATGTGCGAGACACATGCATCACATGTGTGTTGCTTTTGAAACACCACGCTCGCGGGGGCACTTAGACAAATTTCACATCCAGCTCGAAAGTGATCATCTGCTGACTGTTGTCGTGTTAAAGCTGCGAATGGTCAGACATTTTCTAAGTGCCAAGCGAGCGGTGTTAGATGTTCATGTGTGTCACCTGGAATTTGGCCGACACCTGCCGCGAGAGGGATCAAATGGGCTCTTACAGGGCACACTCTGTCTTTCAGCCACTGGTGTGCACAAATAGTTGTGCCAACAGGTGTGCGAGGTGTTAGAGGCAGCTCTGATTTGTAGCGACAGCTGTACGTGGCGTTAGAGGCAGCTCCGATTTTACACAAATTGCATACATTTCCTGCTTCGTGTGCAATTCGAACACATTCGTACTATACTCAACAAAAATATAAACGCAACACTTTTGGTTTTGCTCCCATTTTGTATGAGATGAACTCAAAGATCTAAAACTTTTTCCATATACACAATATCACCATTTCTCTCAAATATTGTTCACAAACCAGTCTAAATCTGTGATAGTGAGCACTTTTCCTTTTCTGAGATAATCCATCCCACCTCACAGGTGTGCCATACCAAGATGCTGATTAGACACCATGATTAGTGCACAGGTGTGCCTTAGACTGCCCACAATAAAAGGCCACTCTGAAAGGTGTAGTTTTATCACACAGCACAATGCCACAGATGTCGCAAGATTTGAGGGAGCGTGCAATTGGCATGCTGACAGCAGGAATGTCAACCAGAGCTGTTGCTCATGTATTGAATGTTCATGTCTCTACCATAAGCCGTCTCCAAAGTCGTTTCAGAGAATTTGGCAGTACATCCAACCAGCCTCACAACCGCAGACCACGTGTAACCACAACAGCCCAGGACCTCCACATCCAGCATGTTCACCTCCAAGATCGTCTGAGACCAGCCACTCGGACAGCTGCTGGAACAATCGGTTTGCATAACCAAAGAAATTTTGCACAAACTGTCAGAAACCGTCTCAGGGAAGCTCATCTGCATGCTCGTCATCCTCATCGGGGTCTCGACCTGACTCCAGTTCGTCGTCGTAACCGACTTGAGTGGGCAAATGCTCACATTCGCTGGTGTTTGGCACGTTGGAGAGGTGTTCTCTTCACGGATGATGCGAAGGAGATGTGTTGCACTGCATGAGGCAAATGGTGGTCACACCAGATACTGACTGGTATCCCCCCCCCAATAAAACAAAACTGCACCTTTCAGAGTGGCCTTTTATTGTGGGCAGTCTAAGGCACACCTGTGCACTAATCATGGTGTCTAATCAGCATCCTGATATGGCACACCTGTGAGGTGGGATGGATTATCTCAGCAAAGGAGAAGTGCTCACTATCACAGATTTAGACTGGTTTGTGAACAATATTTGAGGGAAATGGTGATATTGTGTATGTGGAAAAAGTTTTAGATCTTTGAGTTCATCTCATACAAAATTGGAGCAAAACCAAAAGTGTTGCGTTTATATTTTTGTTGAGTATATGTGTGAAGGGGCCCAAACTGAGGTAATAAATATAGATTCAAATATACTTTGTAGTGCAGCAGTGAGTTGTGCTCAATGTATTCATTAGGTGTCAGTTTTACAAAGTTTATAGGTTACAATGTTTTTTATGCAATAAAATATTTCAGCATTTTTTTGTCAGGTTTATTTTTTTTAATCTACAGCTTTGCATTTTTGAGCTCCTCACATTTTCTGTTTTATGGGTGTCTTGATTCCACTCAGAGACCTTCTACAGGCAGAAAAAAATAGCCAGTGAGTGCTCAAAACAAAGATCTGGAAGAACATCACTTGATTAGCCTAAATGCAAAACACCTGTATCTATCAGCAGAAGATACGCAACTCGACATCAAGGAAATTGTAGCCCTATATGTAGTGGATGGCAAGTTAAGCATACAGTGCCTGTAGACAGGGGTGCCGAAAAGGTGAGAATAAGGAGATGGATTCTAGGGGCCCATGATTGCCAGGGGCCCAGAGGCGCCCCTAATACAATTCTAATACTGACAAAATAATATGGGACGTGGCCCAGTAAGATTGCTTTTCATGGGACCCAAAATCCCTGACACCACCCCTGTCTGTAGAGACAATCAAACATTATGCACATAGTATAAAATATACCAAAATCAAGTAAACCATAATAGAAACAGATATCTGTTCATATACCTCTTAAGGTTTCCGCGTCCACAGCTGTTATGCACTCTAGGCAGCTCAAAATTTGCACGCAGGCTGCTTATGTGCTCCCATTGACAGTCCACATATTTAGATTGCAAAATGTCAGACACTTCAAGCCTCACATAATTTCATTATTTTGACCCTTTCTGAGCAGCAAATCCCTTTTGTTGACAAACAGATCAAATGATACTTACAGGATCATTCACCAAATTTATAGCAAATAACTTCACATATTTTGACAGACTTAGCCTTTCTCTAGCAGATTTAAACTCAAACTATTCAGAATGTTGGCATCCCCTATGGGAAACCTATCATTGTTATGACATCAAAGCGAGGCTGGGGTCAGGTAGTTTTGTTTACCTTCTGTTGCCAAGGGGAATTCCCCAAAAATGCATGGATCTGACAGACAACAACAACAAAGCAGATACTGTTTTCACTTTTGGGCTTCAAAGGAAGAAAAGAAAAGTGAAACAACACAAGGAATTGACTATAAGAAGGAGGGGAGGGAAAGTCAACGATCACAGTGTCTGATAGATTATAGGGGAAACCGGGGCACAGTGAATCAGAAATATTGTGGCAGCATAAACACATTATGCATATGTTTCGGTCATTCTATTGTGGATTTAATACAGCAGGTTATTGTTTATAAGGCTGTGTTATTTATTTCTCCCCAAGTGTAATTTATAGGTGTTTAAAATTGATTTTAAAATTTTTGATTCACTGTGCCCCATGAATTAGTGTCTGGGGCACAGTTAATCAACTTAGAATATAATGAAAAAACACATGATTATAAAGATTTCTTCAACATGATTAAATATATACTGATGCATATCCAAACTATAATCCAGCATACCAGCTATGTAATGTGTGAGTGTCTTATATAGTGATGTAAGTCCTTTAGAAACTTTTAGAAATACAACTGTCATCATTTCTGTTCAAACATGAAAACAGTTGTTTAGATACACAAATTATATAAATAATTCATGGAAAAATAAATATTTGTCATCCACTTGATACTGGGGCTTAGTAAATCACTTTCTGGACTGATTCACTGTGCCCCGATTCATTGTGCCCCGGTTGCATGTGACACACATGAGTCATGCTATCAAATAGCTGATAGTCTGGAGAAGACATAACACATGCTCATTAGTTGGATGGGGTAGTCTTCTAACTAATAATTTTTTGGGCCACTTTTCCTCTGTTGTGAGAAATAAATACAAAGACAATGACATCCACAAAATTTACTTTTGATAGGAAAAAACTTACATCACTTAGTTTTACCCTTAATGTATCCAAAAACAAAACACTAATTTATAAGGGGGATGTCTTTATGCATAAAAATATGGCATAACCGCTGCAAATATATACAGTATGTAGTTTTGCAGATAGAGCTACTGATTCACTGTGCTCCTTGATTCACCGTGCCCTGGTTTCCCCATACTGAGGTAAGTCCTTTGATTCTCTGTTAGTAAAAAATGTTTCTGTTGGATGACACTGATTTGACTTGATGACCTTTTTTCTTTTGGAAAACGCACAGAACAGTTTTTTTTTTTTTTTTTGGGGGGGGGGGGGGGGAACTCAACCAATGGCATGGTACTTCACTTCAGCAACATACAAACAAAAATAAACAAAAGTTACTGAAAACATGGGCCAATGGCATCGTATATTCACTACTAATAATCCAGTCACTCACCATTTTCAAATTTCCAGTATGTCAAGTTGCACACAATACTCTCCCCAACTTATGTACTATACTCTCCACTTACATAACCACACTACCCCCCCCCCCCCCCCCCCCCATCTATTTATTCTCACTTCTTTTTGGACTTTCAAAATGACAAGGAAATGTACATTAATAGGAAAATTGAAAGAAAATTTGCAGAGTCCTAAAAGGAGGAAAATGTTATCAGCTGAAGAAAAGGAAGAAGAACTGGTAAAAACAAAGGGAAAGAATGAAAAAGGTAAATCATTCAAAAACTGATGAATACAAGAGTTCCTGCACAATAAAAGAGAAAGGGCATCAAAGTTGAGGGAAGATACAGGTTCATCCATTAAGTGCCAGATGAAGACCTGCTGAGATACTTTATGTGAAAGACAATGTAACATAAAATATTGTATATAAAGAGGCTTCATTGTGATTATATCATTTTAGTTCTCTTATTTATAATAGTTATGATCTAGAGTAGCATTTACAGTCAGTTAGTATATATTACCACAAAACACTGGAATTTTGATTTATTTATTTATTTATTTTACCTATATGTGGTAGTCAATTATAAGCAATTGGACTGGTTTTAAGTCCTAAAAATGAATTAAAGACTTGGGTGGGGCACAGAGGCCACTGCTGCCAAATTTGTAGTGGTTCCAACTTTGGTGGAAACTTGGGAGCCCTGCATATATAGCAAATATTATTAAAATGACGTAATACACAGTAGCTTGTACTCATGGTCAACCTGTTGTTTTTGATGGAGATATCTACTCATCAATAATATGGATACGACAACATATCAGTGAAGACAAATGTAACAGGGGACACCGCAATTTATTAGTAACCCTGTTTCAATATTTAAAAAGTTTACAAGTTAAAAACATTGGGCCTGTTTGTAATCATGCTTTCTCAGCAGCAGTATTGTGACGGTTAAATCCATGTGTTTTCACAGGCATGAAATAATCCACAGTTTGTCCAAAGGAGCAGCACCATATTAGGAATGCTTAACACGGGATCGGGTGGCTTCCTCTAAGCGAGGAGACATCTGAACCCGGGTGACACTCAGTCTGCTTTATGGGGACTAATGTCAACAACTTTATGAGTGCCAGAAATATGCTGCTGACATTTAATTTGTAATATGTCTAATCAATCATGGCGTATGGGCAACAAGCTGATCCCTATAAGGTAATGATTCATTTTTAAAGCTGTTACTTGTTTCTGTTGGGTTCAAGTTTGACATGTGTTGTAATTTTGATAAAGGTTAAATCTAAAGGGATTCAATGCAGTATTGTCCCCTAAAGTGATATAGACACTGTGAGTGTGTGGTGGAGAGGGTGGTGGTGGTGGTGGTGCATAATATCCCAAGCATTTCCTCATTCTCCTTCCTCTCCATCTTATTGCCTTGGCTAGTTGATCTGATGATGTAATAATATCTCCTGCCTTCGGCTACAGGAAATAGCTGCATGTATTATTCACACATGCTAAGATGCTTATTGATGACTGCTTTATTGATATATTTCTCCTCAACAGCAGAGTCATTTCTCACACTTCTTACTCTTAAGTTTAATTCCCCGCTTTGACGTCAGCCTTGTGTAATGAGGTTCACTCAGTCTTAATGGGAATCCATTTCGAGCTTTTAGCATGTCTTAATGCGACACCAAGAGTGACATCAGTGCTATTAATAAATGTAGGAAGAGCCCCATTTGTTGAGCTTTCTTTATTTGATGTCAAAGCTTTTGACTGTTATTTTGTCACAGATATTTCCACTGGGTTATTGTACAATCACTGCATGGAAATCCATAGATATGACAATTGGGTTGTTTTGCATAATTTGTATTCATTTTCCAGCAATTTGCTTCCATTTTTTTTAATGTCAAGAATCTCAACAGAAAAGTTTGGGTTTCCTTCTTTTCATCAGCCTATAATACTGTACCTCACCATGCACCAATAGCCCCATGCAACAATATGGTCACCACTGTTTCAACCTAGTTGTAGATTTACTGGGGTATTTAGTTTTTTGTTGTTGTTGTTTTTTTTTTTTCTTTGAAAATAATGTCACATGTAGCTCAGCCTACATGAATTGGTTTGGACATTTAATGTATTCTTAGGTCTACATCATGCATAAGTTTACCAAGTTAAACTGCACATGGCGGTGTATGACATTAGGTCGACAGTATGTACTTAATTTGCTTTGTGAACACATTGCAAGTATCTTGTGAAATTGGATGTTGGTCCACAGAACTTTCTGAGTTTCAGAGAGTTCACCTTGCATATTGCAGCTTGCTCTGTGATTCTTCTTCCCCTTTTCTTCATACTATTAATGATCAAAATCCCATGGATGATCCAGGAGATCGCAAACGTTTTGATGATTGATTGTGAAGCACAGTGTTGAACAAAGTTAAATTCAATTTCAAATTATTTTCCTTTACACAGCGCCAAATCACAACAGAGTTGCCTCAAGGCACTTCACACAGATAAGGTCTAACCTTACCAACCCCCAGAGCAACAGTGGTAAGGAAAAACTCCCTCTGAGGAAGAAACCTCAAGCAGACCAGACTCAAAGGGGTGACCCTCTGCTTGGGCCATGCTACAAATGTAAATTACAGAAACAATTCACAGAACAATTCACGGACGAATATACAAGAATTGCTGTTGGTGCACAGGACAGGAGGGTCGCCAACACAAACACAACTCCCATCTCTGGATGGAGCTGCACCTTAAACAGAGAAAAAACAGAATCAGGCATCAGAAAGACAAAAAATACTGTATAATTTGCCAGCATTAATCAACAAGAAAAACAGAAGAAATACTAAGGTGATCGCTGGCCGCTAGCCCTAAGTTTCACTAAAAGACCCAGAATTTAGGTAAAGTTGAGGCCGTGGCCCGCTCCAAATACTAATAACATGAATTAAAAGAGTAAAAAGTGTAAAATAAAACTGTACCAGTATGCTAGCCATATGAAAGGGAAAAGAAGTGCGTCTTAAGTCTGGACTTGAAAGTCTCCACAGAATCTGATTGTTTTATTGACGCAGGGAGATCATTCCACAGAACAGGGGCACGATAAGAGAAAGCTCTGTGACCTGCAGACTTCTTATTCACCCTAGGGACACAAAGTAGTCCTGCACCTTGAGAACGTAAAGCCCGGGCCGGTACGTAAGGTTTAATTAGGTCAGCAAGGTAGGAAGGTGCCAGTCCTTGAATAATTTTATAGGTTAGTAGCAGAACCTTAAAATCTAATCTCACTGGGACAGGAATGCAGTGAAGAGATGCCAAAATGTGGGTGTAATGTGGTCGAACTTTCTGCTTCATGTCAAAACTCTGGCTGCAGCATTTTGAACCAATTGGAGAGCCCTAATCAAGGATCAAGGATCAAGGAAATGTTATTGTCATATGCACAGAACAGAAGAACTTTCCTGCACAATGAAATGTGGCTACTGCATTTAACCCATCCTATTTGCCAGTAGGAGCAGAGGTCGCCATTAGGCGCCCGGGGACCAGCTCCAGATGTACATCCCTGCCTTGGTCAACAGCAGTGCTGAGCAAACCAACACCGACCCATATCAAACAACACACATAACACACAACACATAGGCCGGCCTGGTACATAAAACATATATATGAAGCAAAACACGAGGGAAAAGGAGAAGAAAAAACCCCTCATAGCCGCTGCATTACACAGCGGCAATGAGGAAAAAAAAAAATCCCATCAGCACAAAAAACAATAATCACAGAGACAAAACAAGGACACAGGACGACAACCGAGATTTGAAAGGACCAGTTTATCAGAACACTCCGGAAGGCAGCCAGTTTCGGCGCCGTCGACGGCCTTGTTCGACAGTCTGGGGGGGAAGGGAACAGCCCTGCGCAGGCTGAGAAAGTCCTGGACAGTCCACAGTTCACGTCAGAGCTGGAGAAGCTGACGGGAGGGGGGAAGACCAGGGAGCGAGGCATAAGAGTGTTGTTCTTCTGAGGAGGTATAGTTATAGAGGTATAGAGGTATAGTCTTTCAATACACTAGGGTGAAGATTAGGTTTCTTAAGTAATGGTTTAATCACTGCAGATTTGAAACATTTAGGAACAGATCCAGAAGTTAAAGAAAGATTAATCATTTCCAGCACAATCGGCCCAAGAGTGGGCCACAGGTCCTTAAACACTTTTGTTAGTATAGGATCAAATAAACAGGTTGTGCTTTTTGTTGACGTTACGAGTTTCATCAGCATGCCTAGAGAGATACTATCAAATTCTGTAGATCTAGGTAATACCTCAGTAATGGCACTCACCTCAATAGCAGGGTGTAGTGGCTGGGTTAAGGCATGCTGGGATATGTTCAACCTAATGTCATCTATTTTCTTCTCAAAGTAATCCAGGAAATCTTGTGCTGTAAAAGGATAGCGAGCTACAGGTGGTTGTCCATGAATAGGTGTTGCCACCATCTCAAACAAGAACTTTGAGTTATGCTTGTTTTTGTTGATCAAATCAGAGTCGTAGGTCCGCTTTGTAGCCAATAATGCATGCTTATAGTCTAACATAGCATCACGCCACGCAAGGTGGAGTACTTCTAATTTTGAATGACACCATTTCTGTTTTAGACCTCTTGCTTTATGCTTGAGGTCACGCAGGTAATCAATGAACCAAGGTGACTGTGATTTGGGGGAGCGCGGTTTCAACACAGGTGGTGCAATCATGTCGAGTGTAGTTTTGAGCACTGAGTTTAAACTATCCACAAGTCTGTCTACTGACTGGGTATTTGTCAAAAGTGAGGCTAAGACATCAGGCAGTCTCACTTCTAGTTAAGTCTTAGTTGAGGAGTTGATGCATCGCTGCAGTGATAAATAAGGTTGTTGTTCCACTAAACACAGCAGTGAAACTGTAAACTTAATAAGTGAGTGATCAGAGACCACTGATGTAAGAGGCATGATGTCAATATTCGTGACAGCAATACCATGTGCGAGAACCAGATCCAGGGTATTTCCACTAATGTGCGTCAAATCCCGAATGCATTGCCGAAATCCTAATGCATCCACAATTTCCATAAATGATTTGCAGAGGTGATCAGAAGGCTTATTTATAGGAACGTTAAAGTTACCAATGATCAGAATGTTATCTGCACTAGTTGACAAGTTAGAGATGAACGCACCAAATTCATCTAAGAATTCAGATTATGGGCCAGGAGGCCTATATAGAGTGACAGAGTAATACGGCTGATTTTTATTCTGCTGACCTTGGCAATGCATAGTATCCTGAGCAGAGTGGAGAATCAGATGCTCAAACGAGTTATATTTGTGACTCCCAACAGCTAATAAGCTAAACCTAGATTTCTAAATAAGAGCAACACCCCCGTCTTGCTTCACATCATGAGGGACTTGACAAAATGTATATGCTGGTGGGCAGGCTTCATTTAAGGGGAGGACAGCTGTTGGTTTAAGCCAGGTTTCACATAACCCATTCATATCTAAGTGATGATCAATAATTAAATCATTAATCAACAATGATTTTGAGGACAGTGATCTTATGTTAATGAGACCCAGTCTAAGGACCTCAGTGGGGTTGACAGTTGAACTGTTTGGGTTTAGGGGTGGTTCCAGAGTAGCATATATAAGATGCCTAGAAGTAGGTTTAGGTTTGAGACATTCCACACGTGTTGTAGGTAGCAGACACGAAATCTTTGCTATTGCTGGAAAAACCACTGGGCCATCCACAATTTCAACATCATTCAATATAGTAATGGGTATTAAGTTTGCAAAGCATATCCCTCTATGATTTTTATGGACACGTCTACGGAAGAAGGCCACATTCTCAACTTGTTGAATTTCCCTCCCTGGCAGATAAACTGCACTATCACCATAGTGGATTTTCTGCACTAATTTCCCCGCTAAGCTAATGGATTCCACACCCACATTTGTCATAAGCTCTAATCACCTGCTCCATGGCCTTCTGTAGATTCCTGATGTTACCCTCCCTGTAGAGCTCTATCTATGTTTGAGACAAGATGGCGGCACCTTCCCCAGTAGAATGGAGGCCGTCTGGCATCAGCAGGCCACGGCAGCCCCAGAACGAAGGCCAGTTATCAATAAAGCTAAAGCCTTGCTGTCTACAAAATTGCGCCAGCCACCTATTTAATGATGTCAGCCTGCTAAACGCCTCATCAGTACGCCGGGAGGGGAGGGGACCAGAGACTATTAATCGATGCCGACACATCTTTCTGGCAAGGTCACAAGTCACTTGTGGGCTCGGAGAATTCACATCAGGTAAATCCAAAGGGGAGAACCGATTCACAATTCGCAGTGGCGAGTGTGATCGGTGTGCCACAACTGGGCACCAAGCCCTACGGGGATTCCTCCACCAAAGTTGATGATTTCTTCTCCTTCGGTTGGGTTTATTGGCAGTTTGCAAATGGTGCATTACTGCCACCAACTCTTTGGATGTGGACCATCAATGGAGTTAGAAGTATGCTGTATTAATTAGGGAATGGGGAGATAAGGGAGGAAAGAGGACAGACAAAATAAGTGTGTGTGTTGTGTGTGTGTGTGTGTGGGGGGGGGGGGGGGGGGGGGTGCTACAGTGTACTATATCCCATGGAATAAATTTGCTGTCTTTAAATACACAGTTCCAAGCTGGTGATGTGAGGGTAGTAAAAGAAAGTAATCAAAGTTGATGACAGACAACACCCCTAGATTATATAATGGTATGCTCCTCTTGTGAGTTATGAAGATCTCCTTGTGAAACGTTCCACACACATGAACTTCTGAGGGTGTGCAAGTTAGAGCATGACACGGGAGTGGATTTTCACTCCCGTCCCATCCTGCTCCCAGAAAAAAAATCCCATCCTGTCCCAATCCTGGACTGGAGTAAAAAAATAAATCCCATCCTGTCCCACTCCTGTAAAGATGACTCCCAATCCCATCCCACTCCCACTCAAAATCAGTCCCACTCCCATCCCACTCCCGTATGTCTCGCGCCGTGATGATCAATCAGGGGCTGAATATGTAGTGACGTGGAGATGTCTAGAGTTTGACTGAAGATGTGATCATGTCCTGTATCTGGTAGCAGCCTGTGAGCAGGACTTATGTCTCTTTTGTCCTTTATTTCACAATTATGACAGAGTTTTTGGAGCGGGCAGCAGCACCACAGCAAGCAGCGGAGTTTCTTTCTCTTTTTATATTACGTGTGCGCATGAGCGAATCGTCTGTGGAGAATATTTTATTAATTAACTACAACTACAACAACTACAGATGTATAATAAAACAAATGGTGACTGGTTTCTAAACACAATTATGACAGAGTATTTTGGTGGAAGAGCGAGCTGCAGCAAGCAGCGTAGTTTCTTTTTTTTTTTTAATTGTTTACATGTGCGCATGAATGGGACAGTTGGTCCTCAAGTTGGGTCCTGCAGAGGCGGAAGGACCGCTGAAAGCAGCTGTCATCCAGACTCAGCTCCTGCAGCAAATAATGATACTCTCTGTATTGGGAGCTTTCCACAACAACTCGCTCCGTGTGATCAAGGTCCGTCATGTTAACTTGACTGACAACCGGAGCCGGCAAGCGGAATGGAAGCTCCTCCTATTTGATGACACAACGGGGCGAATTTTCGCAGCAAAAGCAGAGCGACACACCAGGCGAAGGAGGCGCGTCCGTCGCCACGCGACCCCCGTGAATTTGTAGTGTCTGATCGTGCCCGGTGTGAACGTGTTTTGGTTGTTTTAAATAGATGAAAATCATCATCTACTTTTGGCATTCCCGCTCCTGCCCGCTCCCATTAATTTTTATTCCCGTCCCATCCCAATCATGGGATTGATAAAATTTTGACTCCCATCCCGCGGGAATCCCACAGGAATCACGTGACCCATGGGAATTCCCGAAAAATGTCATCCTCTAGTGCAAGTGACAAATTCATTACATTTGTGTAAATTCTCTCACAGGCCTGTCTTTTTAAACCAACCAACCACAAATTTGTCACTATTTGTAAATTTATTTCAAGTATAGAAATTTAAAACTTGTAGAAAGGTCATGAACTACCAGCGATATTGTTCAACATTTTCAATCAATCAATCAATTTTATTTATATAGCGCCAAATCACAACAAACAGTTGCCCCAAGGCGCTTTATATTGTAATGCAAGGCCATACAATAATTACATAAAAAACCCCTGCGAGCAAGCACTTGGCTACAGTGGGAAGGAAAAACTCCCTTTTAACAGGAAGAAACCTCCAGCAGAACCAGGCTCAGGGAGGGGCAGTCTTCAGCTGGGACTGGTTGGGGCTGAGGGAGAGAACCAGGAAAAAGACATGCTGTGGAGGGGAGCAGAGATCAATCACTGATGATTAAATGCAGAGTGGTGCATACAGAGCAAAAAGAGAAAGAAACACTCAGTGCATCATGGGAACCCCCCAGCAGTCTACGTCTATAGCAGCATAACTAAGGGATGGTTCAGGGTCACCTGATCCAGCCCTAACTATAAGCTTTAGCAAAAAGGAAAGTTTTAAGCCTAATCTTAAAAGTAGAGAGGGTGTCTGTCTCCCTGATCTGAATTGGAAGTTGGTTCCACAGGAGAGGAGCCTGAAAGCTGAAGGCTCTGCCTCCCATTCTACTCTTACAAACCCTAGGAACTACAAGTAAGCCTGCAGTCTGAGAGCGAAGCGCTCTATTGGGGTGATATGGTACAACGAGGTCCCTAAGATAAGATGGGACCTGATTATTCAAAACCTTATAAGTAAGAAGAAGAATTTTAAATTCTATTCTAGAATGAACAGGAAGCCAATGAAGAGAGGCCAATATGGGTGAGATATGCTCTCTCCTTCTAGTCCCCGTTAGTACTCTAGCTGCAGCATTTTGAATTAACTGAAGGCTTTTCAGGGAACTTTTAGGACAACCTGATAATAATGAATTACAATAGTCCAGCCTAGAGGAAATAAATGCATGAATTAGTTTTTCAGCATCACTCTGAGACAAGACCTTTCTAATTTTAGAGATATTGCAAAAAAGCAGTCCTACATATTTGTTTAATATGCACATTGAATGACATATCCTGATCAAAAATGACTCCAAGATTTCTCAGAGTATTACTAGAGGTCAGGGTAATGCCATCCAGAGTAAGGATCTGGTTAGACACCATGTTTCTAAGATTTGTGGGGCCAAGTACAATAACTTCAGTTTTATCTGAGTTTAAAAGCAGGAAATTAGAGGTCATCCATGTCTTTATGTCTGTAAGACAATCCTGCAGTTTAGCTAATTGGTGTGTGTCCTCTGGCTTCATGGATAGATAAAGCTGGGTATCATCTGCGTAACAATGAAAATTTAAGCAATGCCGTCTAATAATACTGCCTAAGGGAAGCATGTATAAAGTGAATAAAATTGGTCCTAGCACAGAACCTTGTGGAACTCCATAATTAACCTTAGTCTGTGAAGAAGATTCCCCATTTACATGAACAAATTGTAATCTTTTAGATAAATATGATTCAAACCACCGTAGCACAGTGCCTTTAATACCTATGGCATGCTCTAATCTCTGTAATAATATTTTATGGTCAACAGTATCAAAAGCAGCACTGAGGTCTAAGAAAACAAGCACAGAGATGAGTCCACTGTTTGAGGCCATAAGAAGATCATTTGTAACCTTCACTAATGCTGTTTCTGTACTATGATGAATTCTAAAACCTGACTGAAACTCTTCAAATAGACCATTCCTCTGCAGATGATCAGTTAGCTGTTTTACAACTACACTTTCAAGAATTTTTGAGAGAAAAGGAAGGTTGGAGATTGACCTATAATTAGCTAAGATAGCTGGGTCAAGTGATGGCTTTTTAAGTAATGGTTTAATTACTGCCACCTTAAAATCCTGTGGTACATAGCCAACTAATAAAGATAGATTGATCATATTTAAGATCGAAGCATTAAATAATGGCAGGGCTTCCTTGAGCAGCCTGGTAGGAATGGGGTCTAATAGACATGTTGATGGTTTCGATGAAGTAACTAATGAAAATAACTCAGACAGAACAATCGGAGAGAAAGAGTCTAACCAAATACCGACATCACTGAAAGCAGCCAAAGATAACGATACGTCTTTGGGATGGTTATGAGTAATTTTTTCTCTAATAGTTAAAATTTTATTAGCAAAGAAAGTCATGAAGTCATTACTAGTTAAAGTTAAAGGAATACTCGGCTCAATAGAGCTCTGACTCTTTGTCAGCCTGGCTACAGTGCTGAAAAGAATCCTGGGGTTGTTCTTATTTTCTTCAATTAGTGATGAGTAGTAAGATGTCCTAGCTTTACGGAGGGCTTTTTTATAGAGCAACAGACTCTTTTTCCAGGCTAAGTGAAGATTTTCTAAATTAGTGAGACGCCATTTCCTCTCCAACTTACGGGTTATCTGCTTTAAGCTGTGAGTTTGTGAGTTATACCACGGAGTCAGGCACTTCTGATTTAAAGCTCTCTTTTTCAGAGGAGCTACAGCATCCAAAGTTGTCTTCAATGAGGATGTAAAACTATTGATGAGATACTCTATCTCACTTACAGAGTTTAGGTAGCTACTCTGCACTGTGTTGGTATATGGCATTAGAGAACATAAAGAAGGAATCATATCCTTAAACCTAGTTACAGCGCTTTCTGAAAGACTTCTAGTGTAATGAAACTTATTCCCCACTGCTGGGTAGTCCATCAGAGTAAATGTAAATGTTATTAAGAAATGATCAGACAGAAGGGAGTTATCAGGGAATACTGTTAAGTCTTCAATTTCCATACCATAAGTCAGAACAAGATCTAAGATATGATTAAAGTGGTGGGTGGACTCATTTACATTTTGAGCAAAGCCAATTGAGTCTAATAATAGATTAAATGCAGTGTTGAGGCTGTCATTCTCAGCATCTGTGTGGATGTTAAAATCGCCCACTATAATTATCTTATCTGAGCTAAGCACTAAGTCAGACAAAAGGTCTGAAAATTCACAGAGAAACTCACAGTAACGACCAGGTGGACGATAGATAATAACAAATAAAACTGTTTTTTGGGACTTCCAATTTGGATGGACAAGACTAAGAGACAAACTTTCAAATGAATTAAAGCTCTGTCTGGGTTTTTGATTAATTAATAAGCTGGAATAGAAGATTGCTGCTAATCCTCCGCCTCGGCCCGTGCTACGAGCATTCTGGCATTTTACACAAATTATTTTAAATACCACTGCAGCCACGTAATGATATCTTCCAGCTTGAGCTGGTCTTTATCATTGGTTAAGACCAGCCATGTGACTGGCTCTCAATCAATGGGAATGGCTAAACTGTCTTGTTTTGACAAGTGCTTAGAACTTACAGTACTTCCAGATGTAGCACAGCGTGTCTATCTGTGCGTGTTGTATTTTCAAACATTGCACATGCATAGGCCATCGTAAGCAGAACGTTTTGTGATGGGCAACAGTGTGCTTTGTTTTTTATTGTTGGCAAGTAAACAATGCAATAAACAAGTAAAAATGAAAGGCCTCAAACCGGCTTTGGCTTATTCTTTGAGGCTGCACGATACCAAGGCCAAGACCAAGTCACCTCATAGCGAGGCCAAGGCCAAGGCATAAAAAAAAATTGACCTTCAGGCCTCCAACACTGGTAGACACCTTGGGCAAATGTTTACACACTTTGGTCACAGACTGGGTCGGGTCACGACAGCCACTGGCGGACAGCCTGGTGACACTTCTGGCAAGTGGCAGACTGTCAGTTAACTCAGCTGTATTTCTGTTAAATGGCAGACCTGTTTGTCAACCTGGCAATAGTTCTGGTGAAAAGCAATGTCTATCTTTCTGCGACCAAGTCAGGATTATGCTCTCATCAGGGAATATGGCCTTCACTCCAAGGGAGAAAGCAGGCAGGCAGCACAGGATAAGGAGTTGGACTACCAATATGTAGAACTTGAAATTGATATCTGTCAGGCCAGCTGCTGTGCATTGCAATACTATGTCTAAATTAACCACAGTGAAGTATAGTATAATCAGTATAAGTATAATCAGATGTCACTTTTGAGGCCCATTGGTGCTTATCCACAAATGTGAATTGAAGCCGACAAGAGTCTATGACTCTATTGTATGGATGTCAGTCTGACACAGGTTACTTCCCAACCATTGTCCAACTACATGTACAGCTGGATTGACTGGGACAATGCAGATGAACTGCCTTGTACAATAACAGACAGGGAGTATGAGTGGGAATTAACCCAGATCTACATATTGGAAGGCAATGTCCTTAACTCACTGAACTAACTGAGCTACATGATCTGCATCAACACAATGAAAGAGTTAAACACCTTAAAGTAATCCACTTCTTGTTATCAATGAATACTTGAAAATGCAATGAGAAGTATTTGGTAGCATAGAGACGTACCCTGCGAATGTACACAAATTCTTCTTTACCTCATTCATGCATATTTTAACTATACAAACTTGTTCCATTTAAGGGTTACTGGGGAGCTGGAGCCTATCCCAGTGGTCAATGGGTGGGGTACACCCTATACAGTCTGTAATTGGAGGGTCACAAATAGGCAAACAAACACATTCACGCCTACGGCCACTTTAAAACCCCTATCACACCTTGACGACTTAGCTAGTGTATACCGACCATATTCAAAATGTTGGCATACACTGGTGTACATCTAATAAGTTGTAGGTAAGGTATGCAATTGTTGACACGTTTCTTTTAAGTTACTCAAAAGTCAAAATACATCCATTAGCTGTGCATTGATTGGCTGAACAACTGAAAGCTGCAGTCATGCGAACAGTTCAGACTGTTTCAAATTTAAGGCCATTCACACACGGGGTAAATATTAAAGGATGATTAACCACTGCGACGTCTGCACCTACAGGGAAATATCAGACCAAGGTGTAAGTACTGGCCGAGCGATAGTGAGGTCCATGTGAAAAACACTGACGTCTGGTATTCCCGTACAGACTGAGCAAGTGAGGTTAATAATTTGTTTATTATATGGCTATTATATATTATATATTATTATATGGCAAACGCCCAAATATGAAAGCTGCTGATGGCTCATAGACAGAGCTCATAGTCAGAGTGGAAGTGAAGCCGTTCACTTCAGCAGTGGAGGTGAAGTTCACCTCAAAAAAAAAACAAAAAAACTTCACCTTCTCTGCTCACTCAGAGCTCTGGAGTCGAGCTGAGCAGCGGCTCATCTCAGTTAACCTCCGAGCTGATGGCCAATGTCCTGACAAAACACCGGAACGGAGCAGGAACTTGCTAACAGATGCTCAGGTTGTTACCTGGTAAACTTTCAATCTGTGTATTTTTTCAGAAGCTGTTTAGATATTTATGGAGTATGTTCGTGTCTGACTTGTTTTTTCTAATCGCATTTTTAGCTTCTGGTTTGTAAAGAAAATTCATGTTTCAGACTGATTGTCATGGAAATCAGTCCGAAATGAGAAAATATCTGACCGGTAAAAAAAAAGTCTAAAGTCAAAATAAAAAGTCTTAATCTCACCTGTTTGTTTCAGTCATTCACAGCCTGATGAAAACTTATTCATATAAAGCGTACGTATTTTGGAAAACAATGTCTGAAAATACTTTAGTTCCTTGTTGTGCCTGAAGAAATGCACCATTTTCAAATAAATCCCTCTGTGTTTTACTTTCTCCTGGTGCCAGTGCTTTGCACCGCAACAAGACAATTAACATCTTTTAAAAGTTGAAAGAGTCACAGCACCTCATTCATTCACATCAGCGGTTATCACAGGCATCAGTCAAATCTTCAGCATTCTGCATGCAATGAAAGTAAATCCCATGATCCACCAAGACAAATATAAAATAAAATTTTTAAAATGTTAAATTACTCTGTTTGGCCTCTATGTGGAAGGGAGAGGCCACGAGACAATGTACATGTGCTTGATGACGTGCTTGTCAATATTTACGTGTTCCGCCTGCCTGACAAAAGGGTTCTGCTAGCGGTGGAAACGCAAATCAAGCCAGTACCACACATACCATACCATGCAGTACCGACCGAAATCATTCAGTGGAAACAGTGCTGTGAGCATACGCTGGCTAAATCATCATCGTGTGACAGCTGCATAACTTATTTAATGTATCCAGCGTATTCGCCAATTTTTTCATATATCAGCATATGCTGGCTAAATCGTCAAAATGTGACAGGGCCTAAAGTCTCCAGTTCACCTACCCTACATGTCTTTGGAAATTGGAGAGTAGTAGCAGAAGCATTTCAAGTGATCATTGCAGTAAAATGTGGCCTTATGATTTGTTTTTTGTTTTGTTTTTTTTCTCACTCTGGACCACAGTATGGATCACAACCTGTTACACAGCTCCCACATCCTCCTCCACTGTAGTCCACAGAGCAGAGAAGAACACACATTGTAATGTGTACACTGTCAGTCTGTGATTCTCCTGCAAAGCTTTTTATATTGTTGCATTTATGATCTGTGAGTATCACATCAGTGTAGTGTAGTGAAAGGCTTTACTTTCCTCACCCATGTTTTATTGCTGTGTCAGGGCGCGAGGATGCATTGCACAGAATATAGGAGGGCACAAAATGCAGACTCAAGGACAAGGTGTTATAAGTAGAAAATAATCTTTATTGTTTACACCAGCAGGTGTACAGTACACGGGAAGGCAGGCAGTGAAGCAGAGGTACAGATAAGTGCTAGGCAAAAATGTGGTCGAGAGACACGCTGGGTTCAAAAGCACTGTGAGATACTGTATCATAGGCTGAGGCAAAAACTGGGTCCAGTAAACAAAGCAAGGTCGAAACACAATGAGGCAGAAACAAGACAAAATCAAGAGGCTGGAACGTGGATACATGGATCGCGACAAATTGGCAGTGGAGAAAGTGAATGCCTTAAATACACAGGTGGGGTAACTAGGTTAACAAGGTGCACATGTGGAAGAAAGTTCTACAAGGGAGGTATGGTCGGGTGAATCTAAGAGGAGGGAAGAGATGAAAGTGAGGGAGTGATCAAGGCAGACAGACAAAGATGAAACAGGCAGGTGCAAGAGTGTAAGTGAACACATGGGGGAAAACAGACAAAGATGAAACAGTCAGGTGCAAGAGTGTAAGTGAAGGACATACAAATGGAGAACAAAATCAGTGACTACTAAAGCAACAAACTAAACACATGGCTGAAGTCTAAAAGATAATAACCATAACAAAGTAACCTATAGATAAACAGCATAATTGCATAACAGAAAACAAAACAAAACCCAAGACAACTGTATAAAGTGTAGCACAAAAAAGGAATGAAACAATGAAAGACTACATAATAAGAAGCAGAAAATAAAACCAGAAACAAAGCATAATACAATGGAAAAAAAAAAACAACTAGAAGCACTCAGAGAGTGCAAACCTCCGCCAAGGCCATGGGGTCACTGACACCATAACATCTACACGTCGTGGAATCACTGAACCTAAAAAAGTCTAACAATGATGTTTGCTTAGTAGTAAAAAAAAGTTTCATCTGCTGTGACTGGATAGCATGTATCCTTAGGACTTGGTATTACAGTTTATTGCAACTTGCACCTTTCCCAGAAGCTACTGTCATCTGAGCATATTGATATTGCATGTGCTTATAGACAAAAACAAATAAGAGACAAAATTCAATTTATTATTCAACTAAACTGCAAATATATGAATTTTTTAACATTTATGAAACACTTCTCTAAATAAATAACAGTAAATTCTGAAAAAGAACTATTTTTTAAGTGTTGCATGTGCACATAATGGAAGGTGCACATAATGAAGTGCACCTTCTATATATTCAGTGAAGTGCACCGAAGCAGAATATATGTGACAGTAAGGTGCTGATGTCAGCCTCTGGGTTTTCTGGATCCTAGGCGTGATTCATCAACACCTGGGAGTGGGTTTTGCACCTTGTGTACTTTGTTCAGTGATGTACACTGAACCAGAACTTAACCACTGCTGAGTATACTGCTGACTCATCACTTTGCTTTTGCTAAGTGAAGTAATCTGGATAGTGATATTCATTGCCATTAAAATATAATAATGCCAAATGATAGTCCTTCATCTATAGTCATTCATTGCGCTCCCCAGCCCTGTATAGTTTGTCATGAGGGATTTCCTCTTTGCAGTGTGTTGTATTTGACATTGTTTACTAACAAGGCCATAGGGTCACTGACCCTAAAGAGATGCCCTCCTGGCACAGTGATCTATTCAACAATTCAGTGTTACAACCAAAACTATGATACATACACTTTTCTTTCCTTTATATTTGACATCCTTGACCATGAAAACATACCACTAGAACTTGGAATCACTTTTATGTCTTTATTAGTTCAAATGTTATTGTATAAAAATGATTTTTCGGTAATGGTGGTTTTCTTCTGGATCTAGCTCCATAACATTTTAAGCTACATCAAATCTGATGACACCTTGCTGAATCAGTACAGATTCAGCTACAATTTGGTAATCTCTAGCTTCATTTGTCACCTCACACTGACACATTTTCTATTTTCCCTATATTTTTGCATATTCTGGATCACCAGATCCGGAATCCGGATCCGATTATCACCAAACTTTGTTTGATAGAACATTTGACTATGTTACACCCTCATTTTTTTCAAGCCTTTCTGCCTTGTTTTTATGGAGTTAGAAACTAAAATGTCAAAATTCCCCCTATCTCGCAATGGTGAAGAATCCTTTAAAAAAAATTCCTGGATCCGGATCGTGATCCGGATCACCACTAAAATTGAATCACTTGTTGCTCATGTCATTTCCAACCACTCCACATAATTTCATCAAAATCCTTTCAAAACTTTTTGAGTTATCCTGCTGACAAACAGACAAACAAACAAACTCAACCGAAAACATAACATAATAATATGTAATAATAACTGGACAGAGACTAAAACTGAATAAACCACATGACTAAAGCAAAAAAAAAAACAAAAAAAAACAAACAAAACAAAAAACAGAACATACAAAATACAGAGGAAACCAAACCAGTGACTACAGAATACTGAACAGAAAATAGCTGTGGAAAGGGGAAATAAGAGAACCGACCCCACCCCCAGGTCAGAACCTGACATGTTGTTGTCTTATTTTTCCTTTATACTTTTGAATTTTTTTTGTTGGCCAGACTGAGTTAAAGGCCTTCTTATTCCATTCTTTGGGGATGTAACCTTCATTGGAATGGTGTCCCATCCAAGGGGAGTCGTAGACCCTCTAATCAGTAGAGTACTGTAGTAGAGTAACTTTATTGATCCCCAGGGGGAAATTAACGTGTCAAGTAGCTTACACAATACACATAATGCCCACATGGACATTTCAAGACACACATATACACAACAAGCATTAACACAGGTCAAAGTCAAGGGGAGGGGAAAAAAAAAAATTGTGCAAAAACATATCCTCTGAGTTGAGGTAGACAAGAGATTGACCAAGAAGCAATGAGTGTTGACAGATGTCTATGATGTAGTATTGTGATGTAGACATTAGAAGAACTAAGACATAAATAGTATTCAACAAAGAACAAAAATCCTGGTAAGGTGCATGAAGACATTCAGCTAAAAGTCAAAGTGATCAAAAAGCAGTGTTAAGTGTACTAAGCAATGATAGGAGTGAAGATTTCTTAATCGTCACAACTTCACAGTCCAGTAAAAAGTAAAAAGTGTATTGCACAGTCCACACACATACACACACATACAGACACATGCCTAGAGGTATCCCGGGACTGGGCCAGCTCAGGCATCTCGCAGTCTTTGTTTGTGATAAGCAAGCATCATGAGATAAGCATGCCTCAGGGCCTATGTATTGCTTACAGTCTTGTAAGCATTTTCATTTTTAATTTCCCCATGAAAAGTATTTACAAAAAAATAAATCATCTAAGCATCTGGACTTCAGCAGTGAAAAACAAACAAACAAAACAAAACAAAACAAAACAAAAAAACAGAAAAAGTTTGAAACAGGTCTGGAAGTGAGTAAGAATGACTCATTTTGCCACTCGAGTGGTGGCAGCAGTCCTCTAGATTCTCTTTCATAACCACAATCTTCCAGTGGCATCAGACTTACACAAGGCTCAAAATATCAGCTTTGGCCTGAAAAAGTAGGTCTGCACAGATGTGACTGACCAAAATAGAACGGAAGAAAAATATTATTATTTGAAGAAGGGAGTGTTTAAAGTTTTGTTCCTTCTCTCAGCTTGTTGATGTGCAAAGAACCATCTGTGTTGTGCTGTCTTCACCACATCATGGCTTTAGTCCTTACAGCAGAACCTTAACACACATCACACCTCCTCTGATGTTTTATAGCAGTCATAAACAGTCTGTGATAATCAGGTTTTAATTTTCAAATGATGAACAATTTTAGCACCTGTCTCATAGAGCGTGATTCAAATCAGCAATTTCTTCATTTGTCAGAAAGTATCTTGACGTTACAAGAACACATGAATTTGTAGATTGCAAACATGAAGCAAGTGAGAGAGATCAGTTTAAAGATTTAAAGATTCACAATATTGAAAAAATGTCACTACAATCAGTTTATATGTTTTTTGACTAGAAACATTTCAGTTCAATTTTCCCTGACATACATTTCATATTACTAAATAATGTGTGAAATGAATCTATTACAATATCTATGTTAGTGGGGGGGCCTTGGTGGCCATCATACCTAGGATTTGGAAATGAAAGAAACTGATGAGCAAGCTCATTCCAGGGAACTACACCCACTACAAATTGGCATCAAGCATGTGATAAGATTGTTCCCTGCAACAAGACCTGACATTTCCTTTTTATTACCTTTTTTGTATCACCAAGGTGATACAGGACAAGCAAGGTGCTAAACAAGGCAAGCAGACAAGAAAACAAATAAACAAGCACAATAATAAAACCAACAAAACACAGACAGCAGTTTACACCCGTTTTTGTGTTTGACAATGGAGTAAACAGCTAGGAGTGTATGCGTGTGTGTGCCTGAATGAGAGACAGAGGATGTGATGTTCATGTTATAATGTAGTGGTAAAAATGAATGGATACTGACACTATAGATATGTCCACTATGGTATATCATTATATAATGTAATGCAGTACAACAAAACTAACTCAATGTAAGTGTGTTATAATAATCAATCAATCAATTTTTTTTTTTATATAGCGCCAAATCACAACAAACAGTTGCCCCAAGGCGCTTTATATTGTAAGGCAAGGCCATACAATAATTATGTAAAACCCCAATGGTCAAAACGACCCCCTGTGAGCAAGCACCTGGCTACAGTGGGAAGGAAAAACTCCCTTTTAACAGGAAGAAACCTCCAGCAGAACCAGGCTCAGGGAGGGGCAGTCTTCTGCTGGGACTGGTTGGGGCTGAGGGAGAGAACCAGGAAAAAGACATGCTGTGGAGGGGAGCAGAGATCGATCACTAATGATTAAATGCAGAGTGGTGCATACAGAGCAAAAAGAGAAAGAAACAGTGCATCATGGGAACCCCCCAGCAGTCTACATCTATAGCAGCATAACTAAGGGATGGTTCAGGGTCACCTGATCCAGCCCTAACTATAAGCTTTAGAAAAAGGAAAGTTTTAAGCCTAATCTTAAAAGTAGAGAGAGTGTCTGTCTCCCTGATCCAAATTGGGAGCTGATTCCACAGGAGAGGAGCCTGAAAGCTGAAGGCTCTGCCTCCCATTCTACTCTTACAAACCCTAGGAACTACAAGTAAGCCTGCAGTCTGAGAGCGAAGCGCTCTATTGGGGTGATATGGTACTACGAGGTCCCTAAGATAAGATGGGACCTGATTATTCAAAACCTTATAAGTAAGAAGAAGAATTTTAAATTCTACTCTAGAATTAACAGGAAGCCAATGAAGAGAGGCCAATATGGGTGAGATATGCTCTCTCCTTCTAGTCCCCGTTAGTACTCTAGCTGCAGCATTTTGAATTAACTGAAGGCTTTTTAGGGAACTTTTAGGACAACCTGATAATAATGAATTACAATAGTCCAGCCTAGAGGAAATAAATGCATGAATTAGTTTTTCAGCATCACTCTGAGACAAGACCTTTCTAATTTTAGAGATATTGCGTAAATGCAAAAAAGCAGTCCTACATATTTGTTTAATATGCGCTTTGAATGACATATCCTGATCAAAAATGACTCCAAGATTTCTCACAGTATTACTAGAGGTCAGGGTAATGCCATCCACAGTAAGGATCTGGTTAGACACCATGTTTCTAAGATTTGTGGGGCCAAGTACAATAACTTCAGTTTTATCTGAGTTTAAAAGCAGGAAATTAGAGGTCATCCATGTCTTTATGTCTGTAAGACAATCCTGCAGTTTAGCTAATTGGTGTGTGTCCTCTGGCTTCATGGATAGATAAAGCTGGGTATCATCTGCGTAACAATGAAAATTTAAGCAATACCGTCTAATAATACTGCCTAAGGGAAGCATGTATAAAGTGAATAAAATTGGTCCTAGCACAGAACCTTGTGGAACTCCATAATTAACTTTAGTCTGTGAAGAAGATTCCCCATTTACATGAACAAATTGTAATCTATTAGACAAATATGATTCAAACCACCGCAGCGCAGTGACTTTAATACCTATGGCATGCTCTAATCTCTGTAATAAAATGTTATGGTCAACAGTATCAAAAGCAGCACTGAGGTCTAACAGAACAAGCACAGAGATGAGTCCACTGTCCGAGGCCATAAGAAGATCATTTGTAACCTTCACTAATGCTGTTTCTGTACTATGATGAATTCTAAAACCTGACTGAAACTCTTCAAATAGACCATTCCTCTGCAGATGATCAGTTAGCTGTTTTACAACTACCCTTTCAAGAATTTTTGAGAGAAAAGGAAGGTTGGAGATTGGCCTATAATTAGCTAAGATAGCTGGGTCAAGTGATGGCTTTTTAAGTAATGGTTTAATTACTGTCACCTTAAAAGCCTGTGGTACATAGCCAACTAACAAAGATAGATTGATCATATTTAAGATCGAAGCATTAAATAATGGTAGGGCTTCCTTGAGCAGCCTGGTAGGAATGGGGTCTAATAAACATGTTAATGGTTTGGATGAAGTAACTAATGAAAATAACTCAGACAGAACAATCGGAGAGAAAGAGTCTAACCAAATACCGGCATCACTGAAAGCAGCCAAAGATAACGATACGTCTTTGGGATGGTTATGAGTAATTTTTTCTCTAATAGTTAAAATTTTGTTAGCAAAGAAAGTCATGAAGTCATTACTAGTTAAAGTTAATGGAATACTCAGCTCAACAGAGCTCTGACTCTTTGTCAGCGTGGCTACAGTGCTGAAAAGAAACCTGGGGTTGTTCTTATTTTCTTCAATTAGTGATGAGTAGAAAGATGTCCTAGCTTTACGGAGGGCTTTTTTATAGAGCAACAGACTCTTTTTCCAGGCTAAGTGAAGATCTTCTAAATTAGTGAGACGCCATTTCCTCTCCAACTTACGGGTTATCTGCTTTAAGCTACGAGTTTGTGAGTTATACCACAGAGTCAGGCACTTCTGATTTAAAGCTCTCTTTTTCAGAGGAGCTACAGCATCCAAAGTTGTCTTCAATGAGGATGTAAAACTATTGACGAGATACTCTATCTCACTTACAGAGTTTAGGTAGCTACTCTGCACTGTGTTGGTATATGGCATTAGAGAACATAAAGAAGGAATCATATCCTTAAACCTAGTTACAGCGCTTTCTGAAAGACTTCTAGTGTAATGAAACTTATTCCCCACTGCTGGGTAGTCCATCAGAGTAAATGTAAATGTTATTAAGAAATGATCAGACAGAAGGGAGTTTTCAGGGAATACTGTTAAGTCTTCTATTTCCATACCATAAGTCAGAACAAGATCTAAGATATGATTAAAGTGGTGGGTGGACTCATTTACATTTTGAGCAAAGCCAATAGAGTCCAATAATAGATTAAATGCAGTGTTGAGGCTGTCATTCTCAGCATCTGTGTGGATGTTAAAATCACCCACTATAATTATCTTATCTGAGCTAAGCACTAAGTCAGACAAAAGGTCTGAAAATTCACAGAGAAACTCACAGTAACGACCAGGTGGACGATAGATAATAACAAATAAAACTGTTTTTTGGGACTTCCAATTTGGATGGACAAGACTAAGAGTCAAGCTTTCAAATGAATTAAAGCTCTGTCTGGGTTTTTGATTAATTAATAAGCTGGAATGGAAGATTGCTGCTAATCCTCCGCCCCAGTCCGTGCTACGAGCATTCTGACAGTTAGTGTGACTCGGGGGTGTTGACTCATTTAAACTAACATATTCATCCTGCTGTAACCAGGTTTCTGTAAGGCAGAATAAATCAATATGTTGATCAATTATTATATCATTTACCAACAGGGACTTAGAAGAGAGAGACCTAATGTTTAATAGACCACATTTAACTGTTTTAGTCTGTGGTGCAGTTGAAGGTGCTATATTATTTTTTCTTTTTGAATTTTTATGCTTAAATAGATTTTGGCTGGTTATTGGTGGTCTGGGAGCAGACACCGTCTCTATGGGGATGGGGTAATGAGGGGAATGGCAGGGGGAGAGAAGCTGCAGAGAGGTGTGTAAGACTACAACTCTGCTTCCTGGTCCCAACCCTGGATAGTCACGGTTTGGAGGATTTAAGAAAATTGGCCAGATTTCTAGAAATGAGAGCTGCTCCATCCAAAGTGGGATGGATGCCGTCTCTCCTAACAAGACCAGGTTTTCCTCAGAAGCTTTGCCAATTATCTATGAAGCCCACCTCATTTTTTGGACACCACTCAGACAGCCAGCAATTCAAGGAGAACATGCGGCTAAACATGTCACTCCCGGTCCGATTGGGGAGGGGCCCAGAGAAAACTACAGAGTCCGACATTGTTTTTGCAAAGTTACACACC